>NW_022727062.1:2151892-2158011 GCF_011630105.1 Anneissia japonica
CCCTTCCCCCAGCTCGGGCCTACGAGCCCAAGTCCCCCTGTCCGACACCTCAGATAAATGACATGACTCTTATTACTGAGTGGAACACTTACGCCTATTTATCGTTGACAAAAACAAAGCAATATGTCAGAAAACAATCGCATTATGATTTTAATTGAGCTTCATGTAGGCCTAAGTAAAAAGACATAGATTATATAATAATAATCATTCATTCATTATTTTAATGATTAATTATATATTATATTACAATAATTACCTCGGGTTGCCAAAGAATACGGAGTCTAAAGGTTAAGTGGGTCGCCACCTGAAATAATTTGAAAAGCAGGGGTTTCAGTGCTATGTTACCGTACCTACTTATTTCCGTATAAGGTTTTTAGGGGCTATGTACGCAGGCGCGGATCGTAGGGGATAGGGGGAACGTCCCCCCATCCCGTTTTTCCCTTAAATTTTTTAATGTCTATGCATATCAATGTAATGTATGGAAATAGCGGTCTCACTTTTGTCTATTCTGAAAATGTTGTGTGCCCCACCCCATATCCCCGTTTGAAAAATTCTAGATCCGCCTTTGGTACATTGTTTTCTCAATTATTACAGAGAAACTACAATTGCTGAGATGACAAATTTGTCAAAAAACCTTGCCACCTGTTATTTAAAAAAAAAAAAGATATTTTGATGATCCGCCTATTGAATATTTTAAACTCACTGTTTTCAAATTGGTGTTTATAGCAGATTTCGTTGATGGAGGCCTACAGGTGGCCATTCGAAATTTGTGACAGGTGAAGCATGTTGTTCATGAAAATGTTTTTTCCTTGTCATGTTTTTCGGGGGCTACCTTCCTCATCAGCAGCATTACTACTTGTGTTTATTTCCTCTATACTTAAGAATTTCATGTTTTGTTTTATTATTTTGTTAATAACGTGTTTACTTGCCACCGATCTAAAGATGTATGCTCTAATAAAAAAAATATTAAAATAAAAAATATTAATTCATCCAAGTTTTTTTTTTATATTTACGTTCTATTATAAGGCTGTAATTTTTTTTGTCTATTTCTATTCTGCTTCCTCTTTTATTTACTTCTTATTATTATAAGGTTGTATTATTTCATTTTCTATTCTGCTTCGTACTTCTACTTCTTCTAAATCATCTATTTCCACGTCTTTTTCTTCATCTTCTTCCACGCCATCTTCTTCCAAATCATTTACTTCCATTCCTTCATTTTCTTCTTCACCTTCTCCTGTGAATGTTCGCAAAAGTATTTTTGCTCCACGTCCAACTGCAGCACCTGCAGTAGCAGCAGCTCCTATGCCTTGCGCACCTAATCCAGCAGCCCCTATCGATTGCAGTACAGCAACGGTACTCCCAGCTGCAACTCCTCCTCCGTTAGCTACGGCTGCAGCCGACATGAGATGTGCTCCAATAGATCCAGCTGCAATTCCAGCTCCAGTAAAACCCAAAACAACAGGAGCAGCTGCAACAGCTGCAACAGTAACTGTAGCTCCTGCTACTAAATCCATACCTATCATGAATGAAAATGAAATTATATGTTTAGGCAAATAGCTGATAACATATTTTTAACTTACATTTTTTATAACATCGTTAGGATTAACATTTCCGCTTGGTTGTAAAATTAACTTTCATCTCAACTTGGTTGCTTTTAGCAAAATTCTTTGTTGACCTAGTGGAAGGTGCATGGTGATCAAAATTTTGTGATTTTTTTTCATAGCAAGGTCAGATGATGTGATTTAATGCCCTTTGTAAGGCAAGTTTAATGGTGTTACAACAACGTCTTCGGAATGTTAGTTTTAACAAAGATATAAAGAATATCATTTACGGACTGACCCTTTTTGAGTGCAATTTAGTTTTAATTTTCATATTTTATGTCATTGATGACAGAGAAAAAAATCAAAATGTAACAAAAAGAGATAGAAATAAAAGTGGGTGAAATTCTTACGAAAGAGGAAAAAAAGAATATCGTTTTTTACAGTATAAAGACGAGTGTAATATTTTAGATGGGTCAAAACCAACGATGTTCCTGACTTTCTGTATACTTTGAACAACTTTAATGGTCTGAAAGTAAATCGCTGCAAGATTAGTTCATTCTGGTTTGGCACTTCAGGAGTCAGACTCTGTCATCAGATTATTGTATGTAAATACAACATGACATAACAAAATATACAATGATACAGTAAAAAGGAGTTTCCAGGAAGGAATAGAAGTGAAAAGAAGCTACTGTCATCAAGTAGATGTATTTATCCACCTTTAATCTGCTAAACACTAATTGAAACTAATATAAAATTACAAAAACTACAATTAAGACAAATATGGAATTAAGTAATATATGCACATAAATCAATTATATAAAACTTAAATTAAATTGCTCTAAAATGAGAGTAGCCCTACAAAATAAATATCAATAAAAAATAAGGACATGGAACTAAAATAATAATAAAATATAGATAGACGTAACTATGGATCTGTAACTTAAATGGTTAAGAATCTCTTATTCGAGAATACAGGTGTCCATTTCTGTAATAAAATTGATAACACACAAAAGCTGTAAATTATATGAAAGTGTATTTATTTTATTTAAAAATGATAAATCTGTAGTCTAAAAAGTATCTATACTTACTCAAAAATTATTATGACATTGTCAGATCCACCATCTGATATTATTGAGGAATTTAACAAAATAATAAATTTAATTATCATCTGGAAAGGTGTGCTATTAAGATCGCGTCTCTTTGAAGCAATTTACTAAGAAGAGTATATTTGAAAACAGTTTAAGGTTTTTTTTTAAAACAAATCACATAGGTAAGAGGACTAATTGATTGTGCCATTTTTTAAAACTCTCCTGACAAGATTATACATTTTGAGTGTTGATTATATGATATTTTGAAGCATAATACAAAATTTAAAAAAAAAACAACAAACAAATTCTTGATTAATAAGACATAAAAAGTCAAAAATATTATTAGATTAACTATAAATTATTCTCATAAAAATAAAGAGCTGCTGGCTATATTTTTTTATCCACTTTAAAATGACTCAAACATCTTGGCAGGGAGGGCCGGGCGGCATTAATTTTTCCCATATAGTTCAAGAAGGCAAAATTATTGAGGGTGCTAATTAATGTTATTTATGTGAACAGATAACATGAGTATGCATGCTTGACTTTTGGACTATTGTAATAATAATATCCCTATGACACTGTTTACGTACATCATGGTCTTTGAAAGTATAAAAAGCAGTACGTTAAATTTGTCGGTTATTTGAGTACGTTAAATTTGTCGGTTATTTGAGTAGTAGCAGTAGCAGTAGCAGTCGCCGTCGCCGTCGCCGCGGCGGCGGTGGTTGTGGAGGTGGTGGTGGTGGTGGTGGTATCAAAACTATCAAAAAAATCCTTAAATTCTACCAGCAATATGCAAAAGGCTATAGCAAAAACGCTCACTGTCTATAATTCGCAGTATTTTTTTTCTCATAAAATGTTTTTATTGTAAAATTATAACTTAACAACTGTGTCCGAAATACTCGTAAGTTGCCTCCGAGAATTACTAAACGTTTATATTCATCAGATAAAGGCATATATTTGCTACAAACAACACATGGGCCTATAACTATACTGCACTTAAATAGCCAGATTCAATATTACAGTACTGTGCTTTTTTTGCACTTTGAAAGCAGTGGCGGCTCCATGATATATTTTCTTGGGGGGGGGGGGCTAAGTCGTCCGACAGCGGGACTTGAGCTCGTTGGCTCGAGCTGGAGGAAGGGGTTGAGAGGAGGTTTTCCGAAAATGGCACTCTCAGACTGTGACAGACATGTGTTGACTTGGTGTGGGCCTATTTTTATTTTTATTTTTTTAAATATGTTTTATGGTCTGACTGCCCGACGAGCTCTGTCAGACGGGGGGCTTGACCTGTCCGGTGGGGGCTTAAGCCCCCTGCCCCCCCCCCGCTGGCGCCGCCACTGTTTTTAAAGACCATACTGTAGGCCTACATAAACTGTGTCTAGTCATTTCAACTATAATCCATTAATGTTCACACTCTCTTGACTGCCAAGCCTATTTAAGACATTTTGGCCTACGCCGTAGCATTCATCCACGCATAACCACGGCAGCTTGATACACCACTGAACTCTGTTTCGCGAGGGGAGGTCAGACATGCGTATTCATGTTTATCAGTTCACCTAATTGACCAAAAATAGCGCCCGCTATAATTTCTGCCTTAACGGTATAAGAAAAAAAATAATGCCTCCGGTCGGGCAAATCCTGGCACCACCCTTGTCCTGGCGATCTGGAGTGACAGATCCGAGAATTCAAATTAGAAGATGGGAGGGAGGGGCTTTCACATAATAGGCCTATGTAGGGTCTATAGCACATCAGCCCGACCATGGTGGGGGTCAGAATGACCTCGAATGAAATATTGTAGTTCATTGAAAAGATTTTGAATTCTGAGAGTCTGGGTATGGTTCTAATGTAAAATATGACAATTATGTAATTTTTAGGATACCATACAATATTTGACCTAGAATTACCTTAAATGACCTATTTGTGGCAATCTGACCAGGTCAAAAATGGTATGATTGTATTCCTTGACCATATAAAAATAGTTTCAGACGTTAGAATTATAATTCCAAGTGGTTTAGAAGCGGAAATATAGATAAACATAGGTTTTATTAGGCGGCCATTTTGAAATCCAAGATGGCCGCCATAATGACCTCGGATGAGGTGGTTCCTACCAAAAATTGAATGCTATGACCATAAGGAGCATGTAAAAAAAAATTGGTGCTTTTGTCCGGAACGTCCACATCCATCTGCTAAGCTGCCGGACTAATTGTTTTAACAAGTACTATGAATTGTAACGGTATTTTTGTATAACTATAATGAGACTGTGAACTCACACTTCGCGATGTTAAATAACGGTTCATCTTCGCGGGTAAAATTTATATTTTTCAGTAATTTTACGTTCGCCGTTATAATCGTAAAAAAAATGTCTGTTATTTTACGTTTACTGAAATCCAATTTACTGTAAAAATAACGTAACTACAGTAAAATTGTATTTTAATGGTATCTTGTATAATAAGAATACGATAGGTTGTTGATTTGTTGTAGCCTAAATTACCGGTATCATATCGTTTTTCTACAGGTTAAAATCGCCATTGTGTTTTAACGTCAGAGCTCGAAATTTACTCTATAAATTGGTGTAAATTTACCTACCTAAACCGTTAAGTATTGTACAGTATTAAGAAAGAAAAGGAATTGGTATGTGAATATACGATGAATTCGTAAATTTAACGTGTTTGCTGGTTAATTTTACGCCGTCACATCACTGTTATCCGTAGTTTAACAGGTCAGAATCAACATTAAGTAAATGAACATCGGAGCTCGTAATGCTAAGCGTAATTTTACAATTTCAAAACTTCTTTTAAATAAAAAGTAGGCCTACTAGGCCTAGGCATACGTATAACGGTGTATTTTTGTAACACTGGTGATACTGTGAATTAAACGCTGACATTATTCTGCTAATGTCATAATATTTCACCTACTATAGTATTAAATTGGCGTAAAGGAGGCCTATTCGACCTTGATCGTGTCAAATATTTTGGAATTCCTTGACAATTATATATTTTTAAACATTGTTCAGGGGCGTACGGTGAAAAATCTAAGGGGGGGTCGAAACGAAAACGCAGGGGGCAAGCTGAACTCGGAGGAATTTAGCGAAGCTTTCAGAACTCGCGGGGTGCGTTATTTGTGAGTGAAGCGAGCAACTAGGCTGAAGCTAGGGGGCCGCAAAAGGAGAACAATTTACGTTTTTACGTTCTAGTGCATTAAGTTCAATATCAAGTCTGACAAAATAGGCCTAATTGTAAACGTAGTTTTTGGGCAACACCAGACTATATTCACTCAATATACCACCAGCCTATTGGATTGCGGAACTCCTGAATACGGGCCTGTGAGCATTTCATATTAAAGAATTAAAAAAAGGGGTTTTTTTTTCTTTTTCGTGGGATCGTCCCACTTTTAATTTTTCTTAAAAATAAAGTTATAAATGTATATACTGTATTGAAAAATAAACAATGATATAGGGAACATATAATTACTTAAAGTAACATTTTGTATG
>NW_022727062.1:2158598-2159025 GCF_011630105.1 Anneissia japonica
TTTTCTTCTTCTCTCTTTATTTGGCATTTTTATATTCTGAAAAAATAATCTACAGTATTCAACTACCTCATGAGAAAAATTTGCTCTCATCAAATAATTACATTGCCTTCGGTTTTGCATTGCGCGCGAATAGATTATTTTGCTGCACTGAAAACACGCAGCTACAGATAACAATAATGGCAGAGTGCAATGATGCGTAACCACATAACACAACTCCACTGGCGCACGGGCTTAGAGTATCAAGTTGATTAAAAATGTATAACTTTATATGGATTGTTTAAAAAAAAGACAAAATATTAAAAGGAAGGGCCACCAAACATTTTTTAGGCGAAGGATAATTTATTTTGATATTAACTACCTTCATGTTAGGCGCAGTTTAATTATGCTAGATTTTTTTTAAAAATCATATTTAAAAGGGCACTTTTTA
>NW_022727062.1:2159034-2163303 GCF_011630105.1 Anneissia japonica
AGCGCGGTCTCTTATACACAGCTAGATGTGTATAAGAGACACCCCCCACGGTACGCCCCTGTTGTTATTAATATACGTTCCCTAACGTAAAATTAAAGCGAAAACCATTTATTTGGCGCACTTACGATCACGTGACATCTCAGTTTATGACGCATTATGATACACGCATGCGTAGTGTGTCGACGTTGAGGCGGGGACAGGCGCACGCAGTGGTATGGAAGAGGAGAGCACATGTAAAGTTCGTTTACGTCGGTTCTTTATCTTGGAAAACAAAAGGATCAGTGAGTTCAGTAAGTTTTCATTGCACAAGAACGTATATGGCTATAATATATCATTTTCATTCCAATTATTACTTATAGGCACTAGTCTTCGGTAAATTTAAAGCGACCTAGGCTAGGCCTAGATACTAGGCCTATTAGCCTACTGTACTACTACTACCAGGGCTAGGCCCTAGGACTGGGCATAGGCCTACCTAGGGCCTGGCCGTAGGCAGGCTGTTGAAGATCGAAAGTAAGTAGGCAAGGCCTAGGCCTTGCCAGGTTAGGCCCGATAGTATACCAAGTTAGCTTAGCTAGGCTACTGCAATGGAGAGCAGACATTCAAGACCTGGCCATCAACATTTGGGAGCGATACTTTGATTACCAAAATATAAATTAAACGATTTATCCTCTCCTCTGAATTTTGACACCTTTTCTAAAAGAATCTGTTTTCCGACAAAAAACAAAACACAAAACTATACCATTAATCGATTCCTTCCCTTGGCCACAAACCTACACAGGGGTAGGGGCCTATAGACTGACACCAAACTCGCCATCATACCATTTATGATTAGGATAAAGAAGTTATATATTTTGAATTGTTTCACATCTGCTAACTTTTGAATTTCTTTTTCCTGCACTCTCTCAATTTCATTTATTGGCATGCCCTGTTCCGGTTTTGGACCAATTTTAAAAAATAAAGGTGTCAAAATACTGAAGACAATACTTTTTCATTAAGATATAATATATAATTCACCCATTTATAGCCCACAATTAATAACTAGAGTTGCAATCCCATAAACCGAATTCGAAAGAAACATATTCTACATTGTTGCAATGTTAGAGAAGTGAAGTGAAAATACCTAATAAATTGAGCTTTTTCAGGAACTTAATATCTTCCAGTTGTCACCTTTTGGATTTTAAAGACTAAAATTATAAGATATCTTCCAGTTGTCACTTTTTTTATTTTAAAGACTAAAATTATAAGATAAGGGAAGCAAAATTACACTTTCATTCAAAATTTCCACAACTTTTTGTATGTAAAAATGAAATCTGAACACTGTTTTAACATAATAAATGCCCATAGATGTATGTCAGTCATTACAGATAATTATGGAAACTGTTAGTGATTCATGTTTTCTAATTTTGATGAAAGAAAAACATTTGGGAAAACTGGATGAGCTTGGTGTGGTCCATGAAGCGGATCTTGCACTAGTTACGGAAGGATGACATTCTAAGGTAAGATGTACTGTATGGATAAGGTGTGTTGCCAAACAATAATTGTCCTTTTATTCTGATTATTCTGATTATGATTGCTTGGATACTGTATGATCCAAATGAGTTTGGCATTTGACAAATTACCATGCTACTTTTCAACTTGCCAGAATTTAACCCACAACTTTTGATGGTTAAAATATTTATAATCTTCCAACCTTTGGAAGAAAACTATAAGAGACAGATATCAATGCTTTCTTAATGTTTAGACGTAATTACACAACAAAATAAATGCATTGATTTAGTTACAAGATACATGCTACAATTATGTGCCCAAAATCCAGGATGTATTTTTTTTCTTTGTCTGAAGTTTTAATTGTTTAGTGTTGTGTTACTTAGTCCTGAATTTTCTTTCCATCAGCAATTATGTTCTTTTTTCCAGCAACATGTGAACAAAAAACACTCCAGAAACTTTATTCCCATTTCAAGCCTAGGAGATTTTTCCAGTCCAGAGCGAAACTCAAGTCAAGAAGAGTACCTTGATCTTCTATCACAGAAGACATTTTTTGCCAACACTTCCAGGTACGCAGTACTGTACTGTATATCTAGTTCTAATTAGTAAATGTAAAAGACTACATTCAAATTTAATTTATCATCATCATCTGGTACATTGTTTTGTCTTGGGTAGATATTATGTAAGTTAATTACTGAATGAATTTGTTATAAATTATCAGTTTTGTCTATCACTCTCTTAACATAGTGTCCAAAAATCAAAAGCCACTTTTTGAGCTCAACATGCCAAACCTGACTTTATAAGGCCCTTTTGTTGCTTGCTAAAATAACATGGCCCTTAATAGGGTATGACTACGATTATCTTATGTATTTATTGCCTTGGGAAGACATGGGATATTACAGTAAGTTGATTGTGCCTCCAGAGGTGACGGAACTAGGGGATGCTGTGTTATGGAGAGTAATGTGTGACCGGTGGTCTGCATCAGTTGGTTGTCACCATGCGCCTAGTCGCCTTCCAAAAATGTAATATTGCGTGGCCATATATATCTTTGCGTGATCAAAACTATAGGATAAGAGTCCACTAGCATGGTGTTTGGGATGTTATGTGGTGTAGTAGCATTGGGGTTAAAGCAATGCAATCTATAATTATTATTTGTACAGTAGTTACTGTGCACTGTGGATTAAAAATATTTTAAATATTGATTTCTATAGGAGTCACTTGGACACAAAAGCATTTCAGTCTATGACAGTGGAAACAATCCTGGTGATGTCTACTGGAACAAGGTAGCTAATCAAGTTAAAAAGTGTTTTCAGAAAGGGGAATGACAACTACCTTCGTCAGAAAGAATTAGCTTGTCCGATATTGTTGATGACTCAACGTATGAAGATTTGTATTTAAAATTTGTTAGTAGCTCTCAATCAACAATTATGATATTGTTTTTATGGGTGAGTCAGTACAACATAGTGTATTGCAGTTCTTCGTAATATGTAACCTAATGTTAAGCTAACCACAAGTATCTGTATTCCATGAGTCACTAGCATTGAAAGTCCAATTGCCCAGCTAATTTACTAACTTATTGAAACTTATTAAAATTATGATTAAAATGTAATAAATCTTAATCTTAATTACAAGGAATTACAGACAAGGTGTTTTTAGGTACATTTATCCAGAAGTGTGGTTTCCCTATCTAATGAATTTATGATTGCCTTTGCAACGTCTCTAAGATATGGTGATAGCAAATGATAGTAAACAAGCTAAGAAGTAGAGTGATTAAATGATAATCTGTTAGTACTGTTCAGTGTTATTAAGCTGGTTATGGTCCAGAATTGTGAAATAATCTTAAAATATACTATTGATTATTGCATTTTACTAAATTGTATTGTATAGATATTACTATAAATGTTGATTTATGTTTAACGATTCAGTTTTACTTTATGCATTATAATTAAACTAGGATGGTAACTTAGAAATAATATGTACTATTTATCTTCTCAGTAACAGCAAGCCAACTAAGTTCTCTTATTCTGATTATTCATAGACATTGTATTTCATAATTTAATATTACAGTAAGAAATACAACATCGGAATAACATACTATTACAAAATATTCTTATTGGCATAATAATATGTACCATTTCATGATTTATTATTATAGTAACCAAGATTTCACTCCTTTTTGTTCTGCAGTTTTCATGATAGTTAATAAGTAAGAAAGAAAAAGTACATCAGACATCTGTTGGGGCTCGTTTTTCTTCAACAAAGGCGTGTATTGTAATTACAAATATAATATTTTTAAAAAAAACAGTCTAATGAAGATTCTTTAAAACATTTGTTAAACTATAGACTTTATAAACAATTTTCGTTAATTTGTTTAATTTTGTTAGCCACCAAAAATGTAGTGGGAATTTTTGTAAAAGTAATTTAGACAGTAATTTATTGTATTTTTACAGAAATTATTTTTAATAAATTTAAAATTGTAATTCTACATTATTAACGGTTGACAAAGCTTATTATTTACGTCACCTGTGATTCTACGTTACGGTTGACGACCGGAATTCATATTGACAGTAATTTACAGTATTTTTACAGGAATTACTTATTTACGGTACCTGTGATTCTACATTACGGTTGACGACTGGCATTGAGATTGACAGTAATTTTCCGTATTTTGACGGGGAATAATTGTGAACGGTAAACGTGATTCTACATTACGGTTGACGACTGGCGTCCTGATTGCCAGTATTTTGACGGTATTTTTACAGGAATAAATTAATAACGGTCCTG
>NW_022727062.1:2163359-2166344 GCF_011630105.1 Anneissia japonica
TTTATTTTTAACGGAAATGTAATTTTACATTACGGTAAAGTACTGGCGTCCTGGTTGCCAGTATTTTGACGGTAATTTTACAGGAAAATTTTTAACAGTGTCACACACACAGCTCTGTGTATTTTGAACATCAAATACATTGCATTTAGCGCTCTAGTATTCTTATTATATCTCTATGATATTTTTTTGTTGTCTTTGGTGAAATAAATGTCACGTTGATTTATTGATTCACTGATTCAAAAATATATTAGCAAGGAATGAAAATTAAAATTGTGTACATTACACCCATACACCGCAACGCTCAAGTTTCAAACGTACGGGTAAACTAGCTGTACTTAACTTTCTGTGTAAGTTGAGGATGCAACTGCAAATGATTTCGCTTAGGCTAAATTTGATTGGCTAAATCTATGGCAGCCATCATGGATGGTACACACACACACAGCTCTGTGTATTTTGAACATCAAATACATTGCATTTAGCGCTCTAGTATTCTTCTTATATCTCTATGATAACAAAACTGTCTGATGTTGCAGAAAAGGTGTCTGCTGCGCTCTCTAGTAAAATGCCAAAAATTAATATTTAAAAAAATAAAATGAAAATAAAAAAAATAAATTAGAGGATGTTTATGCCATTTTTAGCATTTAAAAATTTTCCAATCCGCACTGTGCGCTCTTTCTGAGGGTCAAAGTGCAGCGGATCACCTAACTCGTCTTCAGTAACGAGTTCAAATCTAGTTGTTTATTTGGTTCTAATAAAATGTGAAAAAACCCCAAAAAACTTGTAACAGCATTATTATACAATAAAGGCAAAATTATCAATCAAATATCATGATCTTGACCAAACTCTAATACTTAGTGTTATTTCGACTACGGGTGTTGTATATCGGATACTCCTGTGTAAATGAATTTATTACAAATAAACTTCAAACGTCACAAAACAAGGTGATTAGATGCATTTTGAACTTTTAACCACATGCTCTGGTTAGCACAAATACAGTTACTAAACTCAATTAGTTACCAAGCAATCTTCAAGAAAGGAAAGAAACATTTACAACTTACCTAAATACAGTTAACACAATCACAAAACAAGATTTTCAAGAAACTTCTTTCACTCCAAATACCAGTTATTTATAGGACTCACAACAGGTGCAGCTATCAAATTACAGCCATCTAAATATAAAGTACTACAGTGTTACATTACGATACCATGTGAGGCTACTCTGTTGCTATTGTTGCAGAAAGAATTCAACAGGACGCCATTTTCTCCACTGACAAACCATTGATCCAAATTTCTAACGTAATTATTAAGATGTTGTAGCTTAGTGTTTCTTAGTAGATTTTTATTGATGATTAAATGTGTGTTCGATAACTAATATAATGCGAGCTTTTGTGTTTTTAGTATATTTTGATGGTAAAATATTCAATTTTAAGATGCAGAAAGTCTACAGGCATTCAGGTGTAATGAACAGTAAACAACGTCTTATTTGCAAAAGCGGGCACTACTTGGTACTCTATAGAATTCACTTCCAATTTTAATTCAAAGTCCACCTTCAATTTAATAATTAAAAAGAAATGTAAAAAAGTATAATAATAAATTGTTAACATTACATGACCAAAAATAGTGTCCCCTTAATGGGGGTGTCCCCAGAATAGAGGTACCCCTATTCAAGGGACACCCCTATTAAGGGGACAATTTGGTCCTGGGGATGTCCCCTTAATGGGAGTTCTACTGTATTGGAATTCATTGTATTTTGTAAATGTTAGATTGTTTGATCTGTTTTCGTTTGATTGTTTCTTTTTCTGTATTTAATTTTAATATTTTAGACCACAATGAAAATAACTTTGCCAGTTTGGTATTTTTTTGTGTTTTTATCATTTGAATATATTTGTTTTTAAAATATAGAAATAAAACAGTAAATAGGACTATGTTCATGAAAGTGATGCCCATGATATAAATCTAATATAATATAATACAAAAATAAAGTATTATCTAAAATGTGTATTTTTTGTAGATCTTTAGTGGAAACACGGATCAAAACACAGAGGTGACTCAAATGTTCAAATCTGCTATTGACGCTCAATTTATCCGCATCAGTCCACTCAGTTGGTATGAAGAAATTAGTCTAAGAATTGAGATTCTTGGTCCATGTCAAGGTAAATTTGTATGATCTATTTGAGGATTAATATTTATTTCATTATTCCGCTTGTTGTTTCTGGGTTTTTCCCTAATGCCATAAAATCACTTGCGTATGTAGTTTAAATGAGTTCCATTGAACTCATGTCATTCATGATACTGCAAGATGAAAATAATGCACAGAAAACGGCGTATCTTATAAATTACTAGCAGTCCAGTCACATGCAATAATAATGTTATATTAACATTGCGACGTCGGAACCGATAAAAGTAATTCAGATTCTACCGGTGCTTGGTCATGAAACTCGCCATATGCGAAAGGTCCAGGTTTCAAGTCTGTGTAATGACGCTGACATTTTATTAAATACTATAATAGTACAACAACTGGGTTCTATTCTTCTCTATTCTTACAGGAAAACTATTCACAGTATAACAGCTCAGCTCCGCAGAGCACAACTCACATTGTTCCCTTTCTCACCTGCATTGTCAGACTCACTTTTTAGTCTTACTTAATCTTACTACTGGGTCATTCCGTGCCAACTCAACAAATTTTCAGAAAATCATGGCTGGGTACCGTCTCAGATTTTCTTGAAACTCGGATATAATGTGCACCAACATGTCTGACGAACAAACCCAAAATTTGACTTGCCAATTCCAAGTCGTTTAGAAGCTGTCTCTTATACCCATCTAGATGTGTATAAGAGACAGATCATGATCTTGCTATCAATTATGACATATTTGTAAAGTTGCATTTTCAATTAGCCATATCTTCAAATAGAATAAAGATAATTAACTGAAAATTGATATCTAGACTAACTTTTGGCTGTAAAACAGGAATATGACATGACCTTT
>NW_022727062.1:2166619-2167069 GCF_011630105.1 Anneissia japonica
TATAATTCTAAAACAACTTTATGTGCTTATTTCAGGCATGCAGTTCGTTAAGGGATATAGTGTTTCATTAGTAAGATATGTCCCCCCAAAAATGGCCCAAGTGCAAGAATTGCGCAATAAAATTGTATTTACTGTTGATTTCAAATGAGCATAATATTATCCGTATACTGTCTAGAGCCGTGAAACCTTTCATTCTAGGACAACTTTTTGTGCTGATTTCAGTTATGCAGTCTGTTAAAGGGATAAATTGTTTAATTAGTAAGATATTATGCCTCAAAAATGGCCCAAGTGCAAGAATTGTGCAATAAAATTGTGTTACAATTGATTTCAAATGAGCATAATAATATCTGTGAACGGTCTAGAGGCATGAAACCTTTCATTCTAAGACAACTTTTTGTGCTGATTGCAGTTATGCAGTTTGTTAAAGGGATGCATTGTTTAATTAGTAAG
>NW_022727062.1:2167113-2167404 GCF_011630105.1 Anneissia japonica
AATGGCCCAAGCGCAAAATTGCACTATAACATTGTGCGACTATTTTGATAATTAAAATGAGTATAACATTAACAGTGTACAGTTCAGAACCATGTAACCTTATATTATAGTACATATTTGTACACTTATTTAATTCATGCAGTTTGTTAAGGGACACAGTCTTTTATCTTACTAACTAATAGTTAGTAAGATAGTTTGCCCCAAAAATGGCCCAAGTGCAACAATCGAGCAATAACATTGTGTGACATTGAATTTAAATGAGCATAAATTTTACATTGTACTGTCTAGAGC
>NW_022727062.1:2167440-2201713 GCF_011630105.1 Anneissia japonica
AATGTTTAATTATTAAGATATTGGGCCCCCAAAAGTGGCTCTTGTGCGAGAATGGTGAAAAGCACTGTTATTTCACAATTCTGGGGTCGGTACAATATCTTACTAATTAAAGACTGTGTTCATTACCAGACTACGTGACTGAAATAAGCACAAAAGGTTTTTTAGAATTAAAGGTTTTATGGCTATAGGCAGTGATAATATTGTGCTCGTATTTAAAATATATGTTACTACTATGCAATTCTTGCACTTGAGCCATTTTTTGGTGCAAAATATTATACTAACTAACCACTCTGTCCCTTAACAGACGTCATGAATTAAATAAGCATACAAATGTGTACTAGAATATAGGTTTCATGGTTCTAAACAGTACACTGTTAATGTTATGCTCATTTTAAATATATCAATATATAGTCGCACAATGTTATTGTGCAATTTTAGCACTTGGGCCATTTTTGAGGCAAAATATCTTACTAATTAAACAATGCATCCCTTTAAAATAACAGACTGCATACCTGAAATCAGCACAAAAAGTTGTCATAGAATGGAAGGGTTTCATGGCTGTCTAGACAGTACATGGATAATAGCATGCTCATTTGAAATCAATAATATAGTAAACACAATTTTATTGCACAATCTTGCACTTGGGCCATTTTTGGGGGTTTGCGCCCTTCGATTGCTGTTAAAACAACAAACTAAATCTTTTCACTTTTTTTCTATAGCACTTAAGCTTAACCATTTTCAAAAATCCAATGAATGAAGGTTTTGGAATCCTTGGGTAGTCATTAAACCAGTCACAAAATACTAACCTTGAACAATTTGTTGAATTTGAGAAATTAATAAAAACATTTGTAAAGTAATTTCTCCGAAAAATGGCCGATATGTCGATACGCCATCTTTGTTTTCATACGCATTCTAAACCCACTGCGATCCTTCAGATAATTTGAAACAACCGCGTTATATTCCCGACTGTAAGTGATTTGTGATTGGTCAATCAAATTGCACTTTGACACGATAATCGCCGACGACAAGTAAACAAACAAGATGCCGAACGGTTGTTGTGTATTTGGCTTCAATAGAACGCAAAGTCACCCAAAAGTATCGTTTTTCCTCTTTCCCAAGAAAGATAAAAATATAAAAACTTTTAATAAGTGGGTAGAATAAAGGACAACGAGGAAGAAGATGTTGAGGAAATGCCATCTCAGACCAAAAAAGAAAAACAACGAAATCTATATACCGACGAAAACGGGAGGTTGAAAGTGTAAGTAAGTTATAAGTAAAGTAGCTAGGCTAGGCCTAGGTAGCATATTAGCTAGGCATGGCCTAGTCTAGTTAGGGTGGGGGTGGTGGCTAGCCCTCTGCGGCCCTACCCTACGTAGGCCTAGCAATTTTGCGCCAAAGATTGCTATGAAGATGATGCACAAAATCGTACCTTACTAATCTAGGATAATACTACTTCTTAGGCCTAGCAGCAGCAGTTCTGGGGTCTACTATCTACACTACTAGGCCTAAATCTTATGCATTCGCCATAAATGCTAATCACATGTTTCAGCTATTTTAGCTTCAGAACCTACCAAGCACCCTCTTTTACTCCTGGGTGGAGGCAATGATAACGCCTTGCCAAATGACTAACTAGTGTAGAATAATTGTTATACAGTATTTTCGTACTGTATAACATTGCAAATACTTTTTTGAAATAGTCATTTTCTTGGATTTTCCTGAGCACCGACATCTGAAACCTTGCAGTGATGGGCTTGTTAATCATTTGCAAGATGTAACCACGTAAACGGACATGCAAATAGATACAGAGTTCTCCAACCATAGACACCAGAAAAAATATGTTGAAATACAAACAACACTAGTGAAGTTATTGAATAGCTCTTACAAGTTACTGTAACTTCGATTTTTTAATTTTATCTCAGAACCTACATAGCAGCTTTGCAAACCAGGGAGGAGATCTTGAGAACTCTTTGTGGTTCTCTCTTGCCAAAAAAGACTGGGTAGCTGAAAAAAATCTTGTCAAGTCTACATTCGGTAAGATAGCTTTTCAAAAAAATAATTTGTGCTTACCCATTTATATGTTATACTTGTTGAAGTATTTCAATGCATTTATAAGCTTAATTTCCACCATTTAAGTTAATACAGTATATATCAGCATTTGGGTCAGGCATTTCATGTGTTATAATATGTGAATGTTGTCTATCTTTGCAGAATACGCTGCGAACATAATTGAAATGGCTCTGTACATGGCAAAAAGTAATATGAAAGAGTTTTTTACACTGCTGAAATAATGTGCGATCTGGGAACAATTGCTGGGAAATTACCGAAACCAGACAAAAATCAGTTCGTGTCCAGTTTACTCAGCCGATTCAACAGAAATTAAATACTGTATAGCCATACAATAACATGACCATGTTACACTTTTTTCTATAAGAGCCATTCAAATTATGCCCAGGCTCACTTTTATTATTTTTGCTGATTCCAGCATTGCTTTATTTCCATTTACAGAAAATTGTTATTGTACAGCAGTATATTACTGTGCCATAAATGTTATAAGATCGTTATCGTTGAAGTATAAACAGGCCTTTATCCAACCTGGGCTTCAATATTTGGAAAAGCTTTTGGTTTGTACCTGATTGTACTTTTCTTATGAGGTAGTTCTTGTTATCTTGCATAGTAAAATACCCACTACATGTCTTGTGACATGTTTCCAAACTACATCTTCCACGTTTTATTAACAAATTCTACCCACTTAATAAATGTTTCTATATCTTTTTTGGAAAGAGAACAAAAGATAGTTTCTGGTGACTAAATTGCATTCTGATGTGTTGAATTTGTGTAGAAAAAAATCATGGAAAATAATTTTATATAACCAATTATGTTATTTACTAAGATAATTCATATATAAGGGTTTTTTGAAATGATAATACTGTTAGTGCAATAAACAAGCAATTAATTACCATTAATCATTTTTTAAACAAGTTAAATTGGATAACAATTATATTTATTATTACATTTACTAATCTTTACATTTAATGATAATAAAGCATGCTTTAGCATGAATACTGCAATCATAATCTAACTGTAAATTAGTGGAAAGTGTCTTCACTTTGTTTCAGTACTTAGCAAAGGTTGTCCCATTTTGTGAAAAAATAATAAGAGTTCGTCAGTGTTAAATAATATCATGAGAGTCTCTTGTAGCATGAATACTGCAATAGTAATCAAACAAGTATTTCATTAATCAAATTGTAAATGATTTTAATTGAATTACAATTATACAGTACAGTAGTAATACTACTTACATTAAAAAAAAAAAAAAAGACATGCATATTGTTTTTAAGGTTGTTGGACATACTGTATTACTAAAATAAATATGCTATTACGAAGCACACAAAACCTGGTATAGTGTAATGCCTTAATTTTGTTAATAAATAGGTGCCTAGTATCGTCAGGAAAATTGAATCATACAATTTTACATCTTACACTGTATGTTTGCTCTGTAATTCATAAGATATTGGAATAATGCTTTACATAGTATATTTTATAACCATAGTGAATGATACGCAGATTGTATAGGCCTATTTATGAACAAAAAACACCTCAATTTCAGGGCATTCTATATTATATAGTTGAATTGCATTGTAATTAACCAAAAATAAATTATTGTATATACAATTTTAATAGATAAAATTAATTTAACACAGACATAGTAATTCATACTGGCAATACATTAACATAGCTACAGCATGAGGAGCCTCTGGTCAAAGGAGAAGCTAAAATTCACCTGTCTGTGGAGGATATTTAAACTCTGTGTAGTTGGCACTGGGTTCAGGTAATGCCTCATGTATGGACTTCATTACACGACATCAGCACTCGCCTGTCTTTGCCAAGATAACCACAGCACCAACGTACAAATTGCTGATAGGCTGTATACCTGTAACGCCTGGAAAAAAAATTGTGAAGCAATATTAATATCGATTATTTTTTGTGTGTGAGGGGAAGAGAAAACAGGAATTAAAGCTACACCTCATAAATAGTAATCAGATTTAATAAAATATTTTATTGGTCAATTCCACTTGTAAGCAGTGGGGTATTTTGCAAGACTTGCATGTAAGTGCACACACGAAGAAAACGTAAGGTACCACCCAAAATATTAACTAATGTATGCCTAATAGAACAAAAATATATGTTGATGTTTGCGTTACACCACATAGGCAGTTTTGAAAAGAACTGTTGTAGTTCAGAAACTCTCAACGTTTTGATTGAGTTGCTTCAGTCATCTTCGGGAGAATAATACCTGCAGAAATTGCAAACAGGGAAATACTTATATGTTTGAGTAGAGAAGTACAAAAATAATTCATCTATGTATTCTTTACCTTTCGACTCCCCCTTCGGTCACAGGCTCCTGGTATTGTGAAACATACTGCCAATATGCAATTTATAGTGTTACAGGATTTAAGATGGCTGGTTTTAATATTAATAATAATTGGAATTGTGATGAACACTATAAAATCCGCGAGACCAAAATGGCTACAGCTAAAAACTTGTGTATTTTGGATTTCACTAAATTTCACGCATGCGTGTAATTACATCCGTGTGCCTATCCTCCGATGCATATGGCTGCCAAATTCGTAAAAGACAGTCGTAAAAACAACATTAAAAATGGACTTGAAAAAATAATTTGAGAAATATATAGCCAAATTTTAATCATTTACGATGAAATACATATCCAGGAACAAAAATGTAAAGCGGATTAGCTATTACCATCACTGTATTGTGTCAATTGGCAAATAACCTCCACATTCCCTATCCTCGCTGTACAAATTTATCTTTTTGTGACGTCACAAAAAGATTTTCGGTGACTTTCGGGGGGAATTTTTGGGGGTAAGGCATTGTCCAATACGTTTAATATTGGGTGTCCGAGGTTTTCCAATGACTTTCTAAACAATGATGACAAGATTTTGGATTTCTAGAAACCGTTTCATATCCATTTTAACTTATCTTTCACTATTTACTTATTACGAAGTCCTTCCTTAAACCTTGGAGATAATCTCTTTTTCCTAGTGTTTTTTTCTGACTATGTTATTTCTTTTAATAACTTTCTACTTAAATTTTCTGGTTGTGTTTAACTAGATGTTTTCTTTTTGGTTGGATTCGACTCACAACAGCGCAATGTTTCGGCCTCAATATAAACAAAAGGCTTATACATACGTGCGAGCATCTGTAAATCAATGGTTAATAGATAATAAGTTATCCCTTCGACCTGATAATTCTTTTAGTTGATTCTAATAAAATGTGTAAAATATAGTCTGAATTAAAAAACTATACTATAGAATAAAAGCCAAATTATCAATCAAGTATCGTGACTTGACCTTGATCAAATTCTCTCGAATTCTTCTACTAGACAGGTCTCAGCCAAGGATAAACTGCCATTTCTTCCGGTCAAGGTTTTCTCAGCTGTGCATGACATCATCAAAAATACAAACTTTAAGCAATTAAAACCGAGTTGGCTACCACAGTATTTATGCTTTCGTTTGAATAAAAGAAAATAATTTAAAACTGATTATTAAATTTGACATGACATTAATACTTTTGATATTTCATGTATTTTACCTTATTGACTGAATTTCCCAATTGTAACTTAATTGTATTTTAATAGTGTATTTACTGATATAAAGTAATAATATATTAATAATATTCCTATCCTTGTTATATTATCAAGATAAAAAATTATAGTGCTATAATGCAATTATAGTTGTATTAAGCTGATAAAAGAAAGTTGTTGTTTTTAAAGTGAACTAAATAATAAGTATTCATAATTGATTGTTGACACTTGGACGTACAATATTGAAGGCATTGAAAAATTGAAAGGAGTAAGATCTTACTGGGAAAGCACTTAACGGATTTGTTATAACGAGAAGGAATTATATTAAAAAGAGGAAGAAAGAACAACAACAACAGGAGAAAAAACATAGATCACTTAACAGAAAAAAAAATATAAGAGCTTTTGACCGAAAAGTGAGCGCACACAAAATAGAGATGATGGATAGGCAGTTAGAGCCACACATGATTGAAAATCGTGTTTTTGAAAAGATTTAATCTCACTAAAGGAATATGCGAGATATCATTACAGGAGAGATAGTCTTTTATTACATTACTTGGTGGATTGAAAATTTACTTGAAAAATACATGGTATAAAGTAGTAAAATCGATCTGTGGAAACAAATTAAATTTAGGTCCATCAATACAAAAATGGATTAACTTATTTACTCTTGTAAATGGGTTCTTATCTAAAAAGTTTTGTATTCAGCGTGGATGCAGGCAAGGTGATGGACTAAGTCTTTGCTACGTGCAGAGGTAGTAGCATGTATGGTGAGTCAAAGTAAAGATATGAAAGGTTTATTTGTTCAAAATACTGAGTATCGCATATCCCAATATGCGGATGATAGAGTACTAATTTTAGACGGCACACAACGATCTCTTGAAAAAGCGTTCAAAATTCTGGAAAAACTTTTTCAAAGGTCTCTGGTCTTAAAGTAAATGTGGAAAAGACAAGGGCAGTGTGGTTTGGTTCATATAAAATAGAATAGACACAATTTGTCACAACTTAAAAGGAAGTTGGTTTTAAGCCAGGAGAATTTTTTAAAATCTCTTGGAATTTCTTTTAGTAAAAATTTGAAGGATAAGAGTACTTACAATTATGAAGAAGTTATTAAAACCCTAAATAATTGTATGTATAGTTGGTCTAAAAGGTACTTAACCATTTTGGGAAGAATTACAGTAGTAAAATCTATATTGCTATCAAAGAAAAATGTAATCATTCTGTCATTGCCAAATCCAGAAGATATAGTAATTAAGAAGCTTAGAATAAAATCGCTCAAAAACAAATGATAAAAGATACTGAAAATGGGGGGGGGGGTGGTCTTCGTATGATTGACGTTAGATCATACTTTAATGCCTTAAAAATAACATGGATTTGAAGATTGATTGGAACAAATTGTACTGAACTTTTAAATCGTGTTTTATAAAGCAACAAAAATTTATAATGTGTTTATCTTAGAAGTTTGAGTGCCAGATAAATATTTCAACTCAAAACATAAAATAAAAACCCTTTTGTGTGGAACAAATTTACTAAAAGTCATTTACAAACTACTACCAGGTTTTACAAAGTGCCTTGTGATCAAACCATATGTTTAAAATCGACATAAAAAAGTACACTATCACCATTGGGAAAGGGCAGGGGTAAAATTTGTCAAAGATGTTATGAATGACAACAATGAATTCCTATCTTTAACAGATTTTAGGCAGACATTCAATGTCAATACCAATTTTGTGGAGTATATGGATGTTAATAATTAATTCTTTTAAAAACATTTTAAGAAAGTTCTATAAATTAAAAAAAATACAAATAAATTGTATATTAAACCAACTTTGATTAAACTTTGTGAAACACAATCTTTAAATTTAACTAAATTAAAATTGAAAAAATATATATATTTTCGTCTATTTCTTGTCAATTTTATGTAATCAAAGACAAATATTAAAATTATATGGCGGATAAAGGTGTTTGTTTTTATAGCATATTTTAAGTTTTGTCTGTATTAATTTTTAATGTACAGTATTATTTTCTCTGTATACTATTAGGCCGATTCTTGATCATTTTACATTGAATTTTGGAGGCTATAATTTATTTCGATAATAATTATGATAATAAAGATAATGATCATTTAATAATATAATAATATTGATGATGATGATGAATAAAGGTGATGATGATGATGATCATTATCATGATCATAATAATATACCGTACGGTATAATAGCCTATGCCTGGTTATATGAGTAGTAAAGTAAGCCTAAGGGTAAGACTAAGGGTATAGTATATATATCATTGGCCACTATTTGACTAGTACTAGGCCTACAGTGTGGGATGCGATTTACAGTTCAGTCAAACAAATTTAAAGTGTAATAATCGTTAGTAAGGAGTTTTCGATGCACGACGTTAATATTAACTTTAACGGACGACGTCATAATTTATTCATCTTGCGTTGCAGAGTACAGTAAGCTATTTTCAGGATTTTACGTTAGTTACGTGTTTGCGCATCGAAAACTCCCTAATAATTTAAGCACAAGCTAATAGGCCTATTTAGAACACGTGGGCATATGGTTACGCATGCGTAGTATGCGTAAGTCGTAAGCAGATAGCTTTTGTTCGCCGCGTACACGCTATAAATTTGGCATGTATGCCAAAAAAAAAAATCAAACACGATAGATATTTGGCGGAAGCGCCACGAATGCACTGCACACGAGAGCTATGTGTGTACGCCAAATGCCACGATTGACACTTGGCGTAAGCAGATAGCTCTTGTGTGCGGCAGGCTTAAGGTGTCACGATCGTATAGGGCGCCGCGTAGGATAGCGCCGCTACACGGCGCTGTAAGATCTTTGGTCACGATCAATTGTTTTCTTACTTCTCATTATGTCACATCCGGTTCGTGTTCAAAGTTTATATTGCCGTGAGGAAAATTGATATTGCCGTTGGCAAAAGTTCATATTGCCGTAAGGCACTTGATATTGCCGTAGGCAAAAGTATATGTTGCTGTGAACCAAATTGATATTGCCGTGGGCAAAAGTTTATATTGCTGTGAGGCAAATTGACATTGCCGTGGGCAAAAGTTTATATTGCCGTGAACCAAATTGATATTGTCGTGGGTAAAAGTTTATATTGCCGTGAACCAAATTGATATTGCCGTGGGTAAAAGTTTATATTGCCGTGAATCAAATTTATATTTCCGTTGGCAAAAGTTTATATTGCCGTAAGGTAAATTGATATTACCGTGGGCAAAAGTTTATATTGCCGTGAACCAAATTGATATTTTCGTGGCCAAAAGTTTATATTGCCGTGGGCAAAAGTTTATATTGCCGTAAGGCAAATTGATATTGCCATGGGCAAAAGTTTATGTTGCCATGAGCCTAATTCAATAATGTATATTGCCGTGAGCAAATTGATATTGATAACTTATGGGCCACCGTAAATTTTAGACCAACATATGTCTTTTTTTATATAAATACGACAGGCATCAATACTATCTTGTTAATTTTTAGATTTTGTATTTACGGTGCAAACGAAAAAATATATTTCAAATTTTGTAACATTCTTAAAAGAAGTTAAAACATATTATAATTATGAAAGATACATTTTTATTAGAAACAACAACTTCGATAATATTTTATGAAAATAGGGTTGCTTTGAAAAACTGTTTTATGACTTTACTTTAATTATATTAATATACTAGTATGTAGCCTGTCTCTTATACACATCTAGATGTGTATAAGAGACAGCTATTTGACTAGTACTAGGCCTACAGTGTGGGATGCGATTTACAGTTCAGTCAAACAAATTTAAAGTGTAATAATCGTTAGTAAGGAGTTTTCGATGCACGACGTTAATATTAACTTTAACGGACGACGTCATAATTTATTCATCTTGCGTTGCAGAGTACAGTAAGCTATTTTCAGGATTTTACGTTAGTTACGTGTTTGCGCATCGAAAACTCCCTAATAATTTAAGCACAAGCTAATAGGCCTATTTAGAACACGTGGGCATATGGTTACGCATGCGTAGTATGCGTAAGTCGTAAGCAGATAGCTTTTGTTCGCCGCGTACACGCTATAAATTTGGCATGTATGCCAAAAAAAAAAATCAAACACGATAGATATTTGGCGGAAGCGCCACGAATGCACTGCACACGAGAGCTATGTGTGTACGCCAAATGCCACGATTGACACTTGGCGTAAGAGAAGGAAAGAAAAGGAGGTTAAAAAAGACTGAGATAACACAGGACAAAACAAAACAGAAAGATGGATGAGGTGATGTAGACTGGGGTCCCAGTCCCTAATCTTTGTCTTAATCAGTTGAAATGCTTAAGAATAAATCGATTTTGGCACAAATGGCGTTCCATATTACTTATTTGCATGGCGTTCCATATTATACTTTTTCTGGGATTAGGGACTGGGAAAACAGTGAGGATTTCGAGTGCAGGCACCACGATTTCGTGGTGTATGACGTATTTAACAACTTTGATTTCTGATTGGCTAATTACCGCGGCATAAATTAAATATGCTAATTACGCGTCCCCTCGGCCCAGCTTATGATAAGAAGAATTCAGGTCAGCTCAGCCTTTGCACCGCGACGAGTGCTAGGCCCCTATCACAATTTGTCCAACCATGGAGGTATTATTGAGAAGGAGATCACTCGGCAACAGTTCCCTTTGACGCGACAAACCCATGTGTTCCCCGCTTTTGCATCGCGCGCGGGTGTATTACCCTATAATTCACACTTTTTCGTTAGCAACAACTTGGCAACAATATGCATTTATACGCTTTCAGCAGAGCAGTTGTGCAATAAAGCGTTTGATTTTAACCCATTAAATATCTTTATAATGAACAGTGTTCCCCTGATTAGATTTTTTCAGACTTTTGGTATGTTATTATTTGTATATTTCAGGAACGGATTCCGTAAAATATTTATGTTAAAATTACTTCTGTGTTCATTATAATTTTGTCTAAAGATTGATTAGTTCGACTATAAAGCTAAGTCAGCGTTAACCTTAAAATGACTTAGTTTATTATAATCCTCAATCATTTATTAATTAATATCTGTTAAAATTAGAATTAGCGAATTTTAGCCAATTTATGGAAATTGAAGTTGAAATATAATATACTTACTTTATAAATTCTAAAACAATTCTCATTTTATCATTGAAGAAAAGCCTTTTGCTCTTTTATAGTCATGTTAAATTTTATCATTATACTCATTTGGCTCTTTGTTAGTGCCACTACCGTCGTGGTCACATCTTCTAGTATTGTTATTAAATTGTATTTGTATTGGTGTTAGTGTTATTGTTATCAGTATTGTTATTATATCAGTTATATTGAAGGCTGCTTATAAATGTTTATTACTCTTTCAACATCAGTTTTTATTGAGCCCCATGCTCTGTTTTGCAAACGAAGTTTGTTAGGGTAGGGTTCCATAAAATGTTATCTTTATGTAGATGATTGGACATAGTCCCATATTTCTGTTAGGGTACCATTCTATATAATGCTATGTTCATATAAATGATCGGATATTATATTCCCGTAACACTGTTGAATGAAACAACTGCAGACGTAATTTGTTATCAGATTTTTAAAGTAACCACGTTGAAACATTGTTTTATTTTAACTTTTACTATATTAAATGGATTTTATTTTTCTACAATAAATTTATGTTTTAGTGTCTTATTTCATTTCATGCTGTGACAGTCGTCACAACAACTATCATTTATATTTTTAATATTATATCGAAATAGATATTGAAGTTCCAACCTTGACCTGCCCTGATGACATCAATCAAGCCACAAATCTAGGCCAGTCAACATCATCAGCAACCTGGAATGACCCAGCAGTCACCGACAATGTTGATTCTAGTCTGTCAGTTACTTGTTCTCCTGTATCTGGTTTCTCATTTATTGTTGGTTCAACTCCAGTTATATGTTCTGCTAAAGATACTGCTGGAAACACAGGCAGCTGTACATTTAATGTTACAGTCAAAGGTATGGTGTTTTTATTGAATTTAATATTATATAATGATATTGTTACATTGTCCTGCTAACATCTATTAAGTCTGTTTTTACTTTACTTGAATAATTTAACATCAATTTTTATTATGCCATTATAGAAAATGTCTCATGCTCTGTTTTACAAACAAAGAAAGTATATTAGCGTACCATTCCATAAAATGATGTTCATATAGATGAACGGTGGACTATAGACCTGAAGCACTATAGAACGAAACAAATTACAGACACAGGTATATTACCGCTGAACTACCATGGAAGTATAAATATTGCCGTGGAAGTACGAAAGGCTAAACATCTGATACTGTAGAAAACCTGAACGAATTGCTTATATCATTATTGTTTAAAAGCAACCATGTTGAAACTTTATTTTATCTAAAATTTTCTATATTAAAGGAAGTTTATTTTTGTACAATATATTTTTATGTTTTAGTGTCTTATTTTCATTTAATGTCATGACAATCATCACAACTACTAGCATTGACATTTTTAATATTATATCGAAATAGATATTGAAGTTCCGACTGTGATGTGCCCTGATGACATCAATCAAACCACAGTTCAAGGCCAGTCAACATCATTAGCAACCTGGAATGACTCAGCAGTCACCGACAATGTTGATTCTAGTTTGTCAGTCATTTGTTCCCATGTATCTGGTTTATCGTTTAGTGTTGGTTCAACTCCAGTTACATGTTCTGCTAAAGATACTGCTGGAAACATAGGCAGCTGTACATTTAATATTACTGTCAAAGGTATGGTGTTCTTATCTAATTAAGTAATATCTAATGATATTGTTACATTGTCCTGCTAACATTTATTAAGCCTGTTTTTACTTTACTTGAATAATTCAACATCAGTTTTTATTATACCTTTCCTTGTACGATAGGCTAAACGTCAGATAGAAAACCTGAATGAGTTACTTGTGTCGTCATGGTTTAAAAGTAACCACGTTGAATCATTATTTTATCTAAACTTTTGCTATTTTAAAGGAAGTATATTTTTGTAGACTATCCGTATGTTTCTGTGTCTTATTTTCATTTCTTGTTGTGATAATCATCACAACTACTGGCATTGGCATTTTCAATAGTATTGGTGTTATTGTTAGTATTAATAATATTATTATATTTAGGTATAATTAAATGCTACTGATAGATATTTAATACTATTTCATATTAGTCAGATGCGATAGGGATTTAATTTGAAGTTAATGTTAATTTTATGCAGATGAAGAAATTCCAAATGTGATTTGCCCTTCTGACATCAGTAAATTCACAATTGAAGGCCAGTCAACATCAACAGCAACCTGGCGTGAACCAGTGGTCATCGACAATGTTGATTTTAGTCTGTCAGCCACTTGTTCTCGTGCATCCGGTACATTGTTTGGTGTTGGTTCAACTACAGTTAATTGTTCTGTTGAAGATAGTGCTGGGAACACAGGCAGTTGTACATTTAATGTTGAAGTTATAGGTAAGATGCTTTCGTATCTTTTTATTTATATAGGTAATGTTGTTTTGTCCAGCTAAAATCCATTAAGCCATGTTGTCCATGGTGTGCTTACTTTTGTAATTTTAGCATTGGTTCTATAATTTTAAGTTGTTTTCACAAATCAAAAGTTAAAAGTGTCCTGATTGTAGAATTTATTGCATTACTTAATAGTTTGTCCTAATAATGAAGGTAAAGAAAACTTGTGTAATGTACAAAAATCAGAATCATACCCCAACGATCTCTTAACAATGTTTATACAGATAGGCTTATAAACAATGCTGCTATCCGTCATTATAGAAATCAATAATACACATTCACTTAATTGGTTACGTTTCTCTGAAAGACGTTTAATTAATTAAATAAATGGGGTGGTGTCTAACATGTGATAGCTTTCTACTATTTAGTTTAAGTTATTGTTAATATTATCGTTAATACTACTGGTTTGTTATTATATTCATTTATAATGAAAAACTACGGATACATTTCTGTAACTGTTAAATACTAATGAGTCAGATGCAATAAGAATGTTAATTAAATTTAATATTAAATTTAAACAGATATTGATATTCCGACTGTTATGTGTCCTGATGACATCAGTCAAACCACAATTCAAGGCCAGTCAACATCAGCAGCAACCTGGAATGAGCCGATAGTCACTGACAATGTTGATTCTACTCTGTCAGCCAATTGTTCTCGTGCTTCTGGTTCTTATTTTAGAGTTGGTACAACTGCCGTTACTTGTTCTGCTACAGATACTGCTGGAAAAACAGGCAGCTGTACATTTAACGTTGAAGTCGAAGGTAAGACGGTTTCGTACCTACTTAAATTATAGGCATATGGGTAATGTTTGTCCGAGTAAAGGCCTGTTAATACTTCAACGATAATGATAACGATAAAAAAGCTAAAAAGCAATTGTTCATATAGAAAATAAAAGAAATAAGAGAAGTTTGTACACTAGAACGATTCGATAACAATTTAACAGTTATGCGATAACAACATATTTTGACAAATCAAATCAGATGATGTCATAATCATGGAAAAACCTTAAAATCGTAGTAGTAGCAACGATTTTATTGTTTTTCCATCATTATGACATCATCTGATTTGAATTTTTAAAATATTTTGTTACAATATACATGAAAAATCGTTATCGAATTGTCCTAGTGTACAAACTTCTTTTATTTCTTTTGTTTTCTGTGAACAATCGCTTTTTTATCGTTATCGTTGAAGAATAAACAGGCCTTAAAAGCTGTCAAACCGGCAACCTATGTTTTCTTTTTACTTTTTAATTTTAACTGTATGAAACAAAGATGTGATCAAGTAGGCCTACAGTAAACAAAACAGTAGTATTAATAAAAACGTTTTAATAGTAATGGTGATAATAATAACGATAATGAAATTGTGCACAGGACGAAAAGATGATGCAGATATGCTTTACAGAAAATGATGATAATAAATGCTTGCAGTACTCCAAGTAGTAGTTACTTCTTAAAGGAATTGTTTTTGTTAGTGAATTGCATCCATAACCTACTCTTCCTTTAGCCATACAGTATTTATATGAGAGAAGTAGTGATTTCAGAAATTTAATGACGATTTTAAAGGATTTTTATTTAACCTCAAAGCACAAAAACACTGAAGTAAACAAGATGGATAAATCCTATGTTTACATGCTTGGTGGGATACATAACAAAAGGAATTACAGAGGGCACTATTTATTTAGTACATTTTTTTTGCAGTTCCAAAAAAGACTAATATTAAGTGAGTTATTAATGAAGCTTTAATGATTTTTAAGCAAAATTAGCACATTTCTGGTTTGATTAAAAGTGTAAAATAAACCACTTAATGATAATTTCTTTCTGGTTTTATTTGATACATCAGATGTGTAGGTATATAAAAATTACATTACTTCAATTGTCATGTGGGGATCAAATTTATTGAAATTTCTGACTCAACCTCTGCCTTAAGTCTTGTTATATTTTTATCATTATATTTTGGCTCTTCGTTTATTGCCACTACCGTCGTCGTAGTATTGTTATTAAGTAACATTTCTGTTATTGTTAATATTATCGTTAATAGTATCGTAGTGTTATGTCAGTTATAGTGAAAGATGATATATTTCATTACTGATCAAATTATGAGTAAGATGCAATAGGAATGTAATTTTAAATTTATTATTATATTAAAATAGATATTGAAGTTCCGAGTGTGAGCTGCCCTGATGATATGAGTCAAGCCACAGATCAAGGCCAGTCAACATCATCAGCAACCTGGAATGACCCAGAAGTCACCGACAACGTTGATTCTAGTCTGTCAGTTACTTGTTCTCCTGTATCTGGTTTATCATTTAGCGTTGGTTCAACTCCAGTTTTATGTTCTGCTAAAGATACTGCTGGAAACACAGGCAGCTGTACATTTAATGTTACAGTCAAAGGCATGATGTTTTCTTATCTAATTAAATATTATATAATGGTATTGTTACAATTTCTTATTAACATCTATTAAACCTGGTTTCACTTTATTTGAATAATTCAACATTTTACAAATTGACTAAGTAAATCTGAACATCCGACTAGACTAGCCGGGTTAAAATGTGCTCCATGGGCCCTGTACACACCATGATAGATCCACGCTTCCCAAACTAAAGGTTGCAACCCAAAAATGGGTCACCAAACTTTTGTGTTGGGTCGTGGACCGGTTTGCAAAAAAAAAAAAAAAAAATTCTATGTGCTCATTTTCAGACAGGTAATCAGGTCTGACAACTTAAAAACAGCATGTTTAGGTGAATCCTCATTAGAACAATATTTTAATATGTACCCACAATGAATATTCTGAACTTCGTATGACCAATATTTTTTTTCAGCTGCCGTTTATTACAACATAATTGTGTAAATCTAAGCTCTCAACTGTTAAAAAATACAATTTACAGAAATAAACTGGAAACAAGAAATTACTGTAAGGTGACCTAAAAATAACATTATCCAAATGAGTTTTAAATGTGTATCTCTTGCAAATGCAAACAATAATTATACCAAAAAGCCCCTGTCATGGAGTTTGGTTGACAAGGCAGTAGTAACCAGTACAGTGGCACTTGGGGGGTGTTTGAGCACCCCCTTCAGAGGTTGAAACAAAATAAAAGTGCCACTTCTTAAATGTTATATGCCATTTTTCGGCATCTGGAAATCCCAAATTCTTACAATTGTCTAACTTTAGCCTCAACCCTGGTTGGCTGAGGTGGAGGTAGTTTCCATAAATTTTAAGTATCCAAGTTCCGTTTTCGGGCATCTATTAAGTCTCAAATTCTTAAAATATAGTCATTTGCGCCTAAAACCATGGTGGGGCTCGGGTAGATATCATAGATTTTGTAGTACTCAAGTGCTATTTTCTGGTATCTATAATACTCAACTTCTTTAAATTTTTCAAGCATGGTGGGGCTCAAGTGGATATGTTATTTTAGGAATTTTAAATCTATAAATGCCCTTTTCAGCACCTATTTACAGTATTTAATTCGGGGGTTTTATAAACTCATTTTGTCAAAAATAAAAAGAATTTAAAAGTAAATTAAGTTCCATTTTCGAGAATCCAGAGGTAGAAAATACCGAAAATTCTAATTGTCTCAACTCACATTTCATTAGTGCCTCCCCACCATTCCCTAAATCCTTGATAAGCAACTGGTAACAGGGTTAAAGTTTAGGCTTTAACTATATAATCCAATGGTTGAAAATATTTTCTGCAAAAATGTAGATTATATTTTCGTTTCAAAGATTGAAAGTTGTCTTATTTCCAGTGGAGGGTTCAAGGCTCCCCCACCCTCAAATTAAAAAAAAAAATGGAGAAACCAGAACCCTGCGGGTGCGTACGTTCCTTTGTACATAAAAAATCAATGTACATTTGTGAATTGCAAACTTGATTGTATCTTTTTGAATAATGATTGTGTGAGGTAATACAGTATTTTCATTTTGAGTCAAAAAAATCAATGGCAGATCCAGAAATTTATGAAAGGGGGAGTGGGTAAGGGGTTCTGAGAAGTGCATGGATGTCGTTATATGCAGGGCGGAGGTGGGCGGCGCCGCCCACTCTTGACGTCTTGCGCTGATCCTAAAGCTATTTTTAAGGCCTTCTGCCCAGCCTCATACAAATTCTCCCGCCCCCCCCCCTTAAAATCATGAAGAAACACAGGTTTTTGCTCCATAAACCGTATTTTCTGGTGAATAAGCCGCAAATTTTATACGCGATTTTCCCCTCGAAATTTGGGGTGCGGCCTATACACCAGTCGTTAACCTACTCCCAAAAATTTCAGATCGCGAACCGCAGCGAAAATCAGGCGCCGTCTGTCTAGCTTGGGCCCATGGGTCCGTCGATCTTAGCCGTTAAAGTATACTAAAACACTAATAGAACACACAGAACACCTTCAAATAATAGCAGTAAGTGGCCGATATGCCACAACTATCTCAGTTTGCTCAATGTTTACTGACAGTCGCGAAAACAACATGAAGAACTTTTCTAGGCAGCTCGGGACAGAAACAAAATGTCGGGAAAGTTTGACCCGACGCATGTGCAAATCAAATTTTCGACTAAAAAACGACTCAAAACTGGTGGTAGGGGGTATATGTTTTATCGCCTACAGCTTACATTTTTCATCGAACCGAAAAAAACAAACATTTCTTGCACAATTGCATTTCCACCAGCAACTATCGAGCACAATGTATACCTGCCGCTATGCACCATTTCGGAGCCTATTTGTTTACAAATATGCTGACCTCTTTTGGTGTCACATCTCATACACACATTTTACATGTGAACCATTACATTAGTTCCATGTGACCTAAGGTCACAAAGGAACTAAAAAAGTAAAAATTGTATTCAAATTCAATCTGAGAGGGCCTTTTCCAGCCATTTATGGGTACCATAACCATAAAATTCTTACCTCAGGCCCAACCATGGTGGGGCTAAGGTGGATGGACCCTCTATCTGAGAAAAACCCTCTCAGTTCGGCCCCCTCCTCTATTACCAATTCCTGTATCCGATACTGGTTTCTCAAAAGGGAGATCATTAGTAAACAATAATCGCTGTAACACTAGTGTCAAATAGTCATTTTTTAAAACATAAGCATCAAATTTTTGGGATGTTATAAAGGTCGATGTGCAAATTACTATGACATTTAATATTATATGTGTCATGGCCTGTCAGGGAAATCACAAATTGGGTCCCAGAGAATAAAGTTTGGGAAGCGGGGATATAGATGATTAGAGGATTATAGCCCGAAACACTGTTGAACTAAACAAACTTCAGACGTAAGTATGTTACTGCAAAAAGTACGAAAGGATAAAAGTCAAAAAGAAAACCTGTACGAATTGTTTGTGTCGTTAGGGTTTAAAAGTAAACATGTTTTTAATACTATTGGTTTTATCTGGGTTTTTTTTTTTTAATCTTTTCTGATTTTTTTTGTGTTAGATGTATTTCATTGTCACAGAATATTAGTAAAAAAATTAAAGCAAAAAGCACTCTGATCTTCTAAAATAGTGCTAAATATATGATGTAAGGATGATGATGAATTAGTAAGATGCGGTAGGACTGTAATTTAAATTTAATATTAATTTTAAGCAGATGAAGACATTCCAAATGTGATCTGCCCTTCTGACATCAGTAAATTCACAGTTGAAGGCCAGCCAACATCATTAGCAGCCTGGCATGAACCAACAGTTATCGACAATGTTGATGTTAGTCTGTCAGCCACTTGTTCTCGTGCAAATGGTTCATCGTTTAGTGTTGGTTCCACTACAGTTAAATGTTTTGCTGAAGATACTGCTGGGAACACAGGCAGCTGTTCATTTAATGTTGAAGTTATAGGTAAGATAGTTTCATATCTACTTAAATTATACAGTGTATATGTAATGTTGCTTTGTCCGGCAAAAAACTATTAAACCATGTTTCGCTTACATTCTAATTTCAACATAGTTCTTACAGGGTTCGTACGCGTCCTTAAATTCCTTGAATGTCCTGGAAAAACAAATGAGCATTTTCCAGCACTGGAAAGTCCTGAAAATTTAAGATTGTCCTTGAATGTCCTGGAAATTTGATAATTTACCATTAATTGCAGTACTACAAGTTGCCTAGTAAGAGTCAATTGAATGAGAAACGTTCATACAAGTAGGTTCCCACAGTACTCTTGAGAGAATCAGCAAGTCTTTGTAAGCCGCCAATTCAGGAATGTTATCAAGACAGAAAGAATGTCATTGCTGAAAATGGCCGACTGACTGATTCAGATAAACTGCAATTCAGTGAATAAAGTTGTTCGCCTATATTTTAATTAAGGCGGAGCTTTTTTTGAAATCTTGCATATTAATCATGTTTGCATTTAATTTTAATTCAGACATTGATAATCATAATCGTTAACTTTGTTGACATCTGCTATGGTGTTATTTGCTTTTTTGTCGTGTGTTAAACGTGTCGTGTAAACTTGAACTTTCAATTAACATTCAATTTGTTGAACAGGTCTTGTCGCACGTGCTCAGCCCGGTGAATTCGCTTTGGGTAATTCATCACTCTCCAGACATGCACACTTGTTCAGCACGAATGGGCATGTTTTGGCCCTATCCAGCACAAGGCAGTTAATTAACAATTAAAGTAACCATGGGAACGTGTACTTCTACAGTTATTTTCTTAGTGAATGGTGTTTGAAGGGCGTTTACTGTTAGAAGTTCGTGAATTTAGGGCAAGATATTTTGTTAATTATGTTTCTGAAATTTACAAAGTCATTAAAAACAATGCTGGTCGGCAGCTGATCTACATTTTGCTGTAGAGTAGATTATAAAAGTTGTAGGCCTACAAGTTAGGACTAACTAATAATAATAGACCTAAATATTAATAATAATGTTAGGCCTAATAGTAATGAATAATGATAAATAATAAAGTATAGTATAATTATGTGTTGAGAATAAAGCATAACCATTAAATGAATTAATAATATAGTACATCATTCGTTTAGACAACATTTATAAACACCTAAATATATATGAAATGAGATGCATTGATGTCTCCGCAACATAACCCATCGAAGGCTATATTGTTTTACTGTATATACGGTACATGTCAATTTTGCCACAGCTGTTCGCTGAACAACAACCCTGGACAGGTGGTAAGCCACCCCGCGGCGCCACAAACGAACCAAGTTATTCGGGTACGCCGGTACCACAAAGACACTGTCACGTTTAAGCAAAGATACCATTGTTGTACGTGCACATTTATGTTGCCGAGTGGAGAATTCTACGTAACTGTAGGCGATCAGTCCTGCCTTACTTTATCGGTACTTCCCCATACTCGTGGGAATTCCTTTGCTTAACATCAAATTTTACACATGTGAGAAAAACTTTATTTCCCACGAGCGTGAGAAAAAGAGACAGGTCCATCGCCTCCAAATTAGAGTTTGATAAAACTTAATATACATTCAACTAACAAATGCATTTAAAAGTAGTACAGCATATATATTTTATAATCAGTCGTAAAATCGCCGATATTTTATTGTTAATTTATATATTGTGTCCTTGAAAGTTGGAAAATTTGACCTTGAATGTCCTGGAATTGTCCTGGAAATTTGCTTGTTTAAAAACGTACGAACCCTGTTCTTATTATGGTGTTATTGTTAGTCATAAACAGATACTTTAATAGTTATAGGTCAATGGTATTGCAATAACAGCTTTGGTCTAGATGTAAATGAAAATTATAATATATAATATATTAATTTTAGGTGTATAACGCCACAGTGGGCGTTGTCAAATCGTTACGTTTCTAGGTATTTACATTACAGATGATTTGTATTGAAATGAACAAGTAAGTTTGTGTTGAAAAAAATGCCATCAACGCTTTTATTAAATTAGGAGTTCATTGGAGGATTTTGGAGAAAAAAAATAAAAGCTGTGTGTACTGGTACACACAGAGGCCTATTTACTGTAATAACAATGAGAAAAAATTTACCTGACCGTTTACAAAATTGGAAAACCTTGAATTTTGATTAAAAGATCATTTCTTGCATCTAGTGATCAAATTTTTCCCGGAACCCCTTTCTCTTTCGGGTTATCCATTCATGGAAAAAAGAATAGGTAAGCAACTCCATTTTTTAAGTATATATACACACATAAATACGGTAGGCCTTATACTGTAATAAGAATGAGAAAGTTCAGCTGTCCGTTTTCAAGAGGGGGGAAACTTTGAATTTTGAAGAACTTAAAAGTCATTAAAAGACACGTCAGAAATCTGGAAATCTCTTCCCGCCATCTAAGAATCAAAATTTGGACCCCCTTTTGTTTTTTTTGCCGTTTTTATAAAAAGTCTGACACCCCCCGCCCCCGAATGTGAATCTAGATCCACCCCTGGGGAGTTTGTGATTAGTTTTTAAATCGTGAGTTGTTTTCACAAATCAAAAGTTAATAGTATCTTGATTGTATAATGCATTGAATTGTGTAATAGTTGTTCTAATGATGAAGATAAATAAAACCTGTTAAAACAAAAATCAGAAACATACCCCAGTCATCTTTTAAAATGTGTATACAGATAGGCTAATAAAGAGGCCGCTATCTGTCATTAGAGAAATCGATGATGCAAAAAAACTTAATTGTTTACATTTTTCTAAAAGCCATTTAATGGGATGGTGTGTGGCATGTAATAGATTTATCCCATGTAGTTTCAGTTTATAGTACTGTTTTGTTATTATATTCAGTCATACATTGAGAAAAATGCTGTTAGATTTCCATAACTGTTTCACACTAAAGCCAAAAAAAAATTGTTTGTTTGCCCTCCTACAGCGGCCCCTAACTCACTTTAAGAAATAGGGGCGGGAAAAAAAAGGGTTTTTTTTAGCTTTTTTCTTTACAAACTAAAAAGAATATGTGTGTGAATTTATCTATATTTTTTGCCAGATGCCCTAAAAGTTGTTGTCTAAAGTAAGATATTGCCATTCTAGGGCTCTGTGGGTTATTTTCATTCCAACTGAGTATTTTTAAAAAAAAATTAATAAAAAACTTTTTCCACCCGCCACCTATTTATAATTTTTTTTAAAAAGAAGGGCAAACAAACAATATATATTTGGCCTGATGAGTCAGATAAAATAGGAATGTTATTTAAAATTAATATTAAATTGAAACAGATATTGAAATTCCGACCGTGACCTGTCCTAATTACGTCAGTCAAACTGCAGTTCAAGGCCAGTCAACATTATCAGCAACCTGGAATGTGTCTCTTATACACATCTAGATGTGTATAAGAGACAGACAGATGATTTGTATTGAAATGAACAAGTAAGTTTGTGTTGAAAAAAATGCCATCAACGCTTTTATTAAATTAGGAGCTGCTGGAAATACAGGCGGCTGTACATTTAATGTTGAAGTCGAAGGTAAGACGGTGTCGTACCTACTTAAATTATAGGCATATGGGTAATGTTTTGTCTAACTGAATTCTATCAAGCCTGCTGCCTATATTTGATTTTTACTTTTTAATTTCTTTTACTCATTATTTCTAATATTGGTGTTTTTGTTAATATTATCATTAAGCCAATAATTCATACAGTTCAATGATAGCGCAATAATATACTTAGTCTACATGCAAATAACACTAAGACAATGCACAGTGATAATAAGCGTATAACAAGAAAATCCCACTAAATGATGTTGTAAAAGTAGGTGTTGTCAAATATTTACTTTTCTGGGTATTTACTTCACAGACAATTTAAAGTTGAATGCGCAAATAAAATCGTTTGTCAAAACAGGCCATCAGAACTTTTGTTAAATCTCTGCATGCCATCGGATAGTAAATTGTCACAAATGTTTGGGTCCTTACTCATTTTTTTATTATTATTTTTTTTTTCTTTTATTACATTAATTTTTTCACAATCAATTCTATTTCTGATTATTGAGTCTTTACCTGCCCGGTGTTCTCTATATTCTAATATATTTATTTTCTTACTTAGGCATTTGTTTTTTTCGTCTGTGCTTATGATACTTAATTTGTGTCTTTACTTTTTTTTTTACCATTTTCTTTTATTCAGGTTGCTTATGCTTAAAGTTTCACAACTTATATAGGCCTCAATTCGCACTTTTGTATTTTTTTCCATATGCTTTACCCTTTACCTGTGCTGTATATTTTTTAGTGTGGAAAATTAACTAAAACTGAACCTGGATTAGTATGTTAAGAAGTTAAAACAGTAGTAAAAATGCATGTCATGATTTTTTTTTTAAAGTTTAATGTTGTTTTAACTGTTTCAGCCTGTCTCTTATACACATCTAGATGTGTATAAGAGACAGCCTGGGGAGTTTGTGATTTAGTCTATTAACACGATACTATGTTGATTTTATTGACAGAAATTTGTCCAGAAGATTACTGTAATAATGGAGGAACGTGTTCTATGGATATGAATAATTTTAAAAGCTCTTGCACGTAAGATGAAAAAGTTTTATTCATTTCAAAAATACCGCACCCACAATTGTAATTTTTGAGAATGAAATAAGGATATCAGCCGGGAATCGAACCCAGGACCTTTAGCACCAAGTAGACCACGGAGGCTTTTGTTTATTGATTCAATCTGGTAGCCACTTTAATCAGTTTCACATAGAACTATGGTTCATCCACATCATCTTGCTAAAATTTTCTATATGAATGCTAAATTATTCCTTGATAATTAAATAATTAGACTACAGTCATCTAGATTATTTTCTTGACTAACTTCTTAATCCAGTGGTTGAGCCACTTGGTAATGCAGAAAGTAGCCCAGCGGGAGGCCAGCATCCATATAGGCCAATTAGACTCCTGCTTGGTCATGCGATGGTCACTGACAGTTGCATCACAGACCCTATATACTTGTTGGTTTCATGCTTATTGTATCATTTTATTTATCTGGCTCTAACTAACCATTGAACGCAATTTAAATTGGCAACTAGATCAGCTACTTCATCCGGCTATAAATCCCATTATGAAATTAGCTTTAGAGTCCTTCAGCATTCTTAACGCATCCATATAGCAATTAGTTTGTGCATGCTTATAAAACAATCCAAGATCTGAATAGACACCCTCCACTGTACACTTTGTAAGGCTAGCTGGATCACGGGCCTGGTAGGATCTCGCTGAAAATCAGTCGGAAGTAAGTGAAATATGAGGCTACTAATATGTAAAATTGTTTTAATAGCTAAATCACAGTGACTGCATTAATACAAGGAACTGCAAAATGGCAACTTATTACATATACATATATCGGGTTTTCTCATAATCAAAAACACAACAAATGCTGAAAAATCTATACAAATGTTAGCTCTTCAGTCAAATTCATATTCAAATTTCAAAAATAATTGCTTTATAAGCAAAGATCTTATAAACACAAGATAGCGTTCTACGCGATTTATGCGTAACAAATAGAAGCATCGATTTGGCAGCAGAAAGTAATCATTTTGGGGAGACGGCGTCGTAGTTGTTGCCATAGATCTGAGATAAGGTGTTTGTGTTACACCAAAGTTTGTTACCAAGTACGTTATTGTTCCTTAATTGTAGATCGACGCTTTTAATTGTTACGCGTAAAGGTAAATTCATGCGGTGTACAGTATGTACGCCAAGGTCAAAGCAGTCAAAAGTTAAAAAGTTTTCATTTTTGCAAGAGGGCGCTGTACTGCGTTATTACGTAATTTGCACACAGATATTGCGGAGAACGCTAAAGTAAAGTTCGCCTACCAAGTCTGTCGAACTGCTAGGGCTTTTTCCCTCAGTGTGCAGTATGTCTTTAATAATATATTTGGCAGTACATACGGTAAGTCTAAATATATGCTACCTGGCTCTACATCCTCCGACCATCGTCAATTCTTTACTTTATTTCTTGATTTCAAAATTACTGTGATGCTCACATAGAATTACTTAGAAGTTTTCTACTTTTGTCTTAAGATGTGCCTTGTATGATATGTCCTTTAGACGACACTCTTCAGTCCACATTTTCCTTTTAAATATTCTATGTTCAACTCTTGGCTAGATACCTCTTTACTAAGCCTTTTGATAACATATTTGCATACTTTTACACTTCACTTCAGTACACTAATCATACACTGACATTTTGCCTTAACGTTCATGTAACTTATTACCATTTACAGATCGTTTACGGCGACTCATACAACATAGGTATATTCATTTAGTTTACGATTTAGTTAAAATTACTGTAAAGTGGAAAGAAATATCCCAATATTGTGTCATGCTATTATATTCATACATTATATTTTTTTAGTTCTTGTATAATCAGTCAATGAAGAATAGGAAAATTGATTGCAACTGATTAATAATACACATTACCCTGTTCGATTTTTTTATTTTCCCGCCACATATCTCAACACTGTACATTTATCATAGGTGAGGTGACTTCACCTCTCTCGACCATTTTTCATTTACTGCCAGTTAATATTTAAACATTTGTCAAACTCTCTTAATTCTTGCATCTGCTTTTCATGACTTCCAGCTTATCAGGATATAAAAGCATCTTCACGAAGATGGGCTGGCCTTCCATTATTTTCCCGTCCAAAACGGTAGCCTACCCCCGCCGAGGTTTAGTAACGATTCCCAACCAATACTAGGTTTTTTTTTTAAATTTTGAAGCTTTTACAACACCGTTCTTCTTATCTGTCTTTTTAACTTTAACTATGCGGATATTGTTTCGTAGTGCAAACCGTCTTCATTACAGGAGACCAGGGTCAGTTGTTACAAAATATACATTTTTTTCCTTAATTATGTATTTGAATGAGACTAACACACCATTTCTTTTCTAACAGTATATTGGTTATAAAACGAAGCAATTGCAACTGTCATATATCATATAACATTAATCAGTTAATCAACTGTAACAAATTACCCCTGTCCCGCTTATGTATGGATGTACGTTGTGGAGTTGACCAAAAAGGCCTTGGTAGTCAAGACAGTGTGAACATTAACTGTAATCATTTAATCAACTGTAACAAATTACCCCTGGCCCGAGGTGCATTATTTTTTCCCATACAGTTAAGGCAGAAATTATAGAGAGCGCTATTTTAGGTCAGTTAGGTGAACTGATATACATGAATATGCATGCCAGACCACCTCCTCGTGAAACAGAGTTCAGTAATGTGTTGAGTAAGCTGCAGTGCTTATGCATGGATGTACGTTGTGGAGTTGACCAAAAAGGCCTTGGTAGTCAAGACAGTGTGAACATTAATTGGAATATTTGTAATAATATCCCTATGTATGACTAGACACAGCATGGTCTTTCAAAGTATAAAAAAAGTACAATAATAGGATAGTATCCTAGATATGGTATGTCTTGTAGCACCTATATAGTACTGATTCTGTTAGTGTATTTGCTGTATTTCTTTACATGATTCATTGGCTGGTAACATTTACGGACTTTTTTAGTAGAACCGTCTGTAAATCAGTGAAAGCTTATTTTACCATCTGATTTTGATCGTTTTAAATATGCTATTAAATTTTTTTTAATTGGGTAGGCAACCTTTAATAAACAGTAGGCCCCTTACATCATTATGTGTATATAATATCGTCAGATTGGGTAAAATTAATGTTTATAATGGCCTATATCTCCTTGCTATATAAATCTATTCCTATTACTTTTATTCATTAAAAAAATGAAATAATATGTTTGTTTTAATCCCTGATTAAAACAATACATATCGTTTACATCCTTCAGGGTCAGTTAGTAAGTAGGTAGGTATGTGTTATACTTTACATTACACAAATAACCGACCAGATTCAACGCTGCTTTTTATACTTTCAAAAACCATTCTGTACCTAAACAGTGTCGAAGCATAGGAATATTATAATTACAATACTAATAGTTAATTTTCACTGTGTCGACTACACACTCTCGAGTGACTACCAGGAAATTTTGGCCTACCCTACTTATTACTATACGCCGTAGCTTTCTTATTCCACAAGCAGCGAGCACTGCTTTTGCGACTGGGGAATTTATGTTGTCAGTTCACTGAAATGATCTTAAATTTTGAGGTAAAAAAACAAACATTTTACTTGCATTTCCTGCATCTTGGCGGCCGGAAATGGCACTTTCAGGATTTGAATATAATTTTCAGTTTTTTCTCTCCATTCTTAGAAGTAATTTTCAAATATTTACTGGGGCCTGGGCCGGGTTCCTCTTGAATCTCTCACTGCATGGGGAAATCCTCTAACGCTCAGGTGACCTAAGGTTTTAAAACAAATACCGTATATATCCGCCGTACTTTGACCCTCATAAAGCGCGCGCGGTGCTGATTGAAAAGTTTTATAATATGCTAAAATATGCTGTAATTAGTTTCTTAAAAAAGAATAATTTTGAGCATTTTAAAAGATTTACGCATGCGTACACGTACGTCTTGACGCCCGTGAGCTCGGTAATGCACAAAGAGTGACTCCTGATATGAATACAGTGTCAGGAACATAAAATATGTAACAAAACGTGATTTCCAGCTTCAGTATGTGCTGTGTGCGTGGAAAAGAACGGATGGCCCGTAAATATGGTAAGTTTTGGAATGCTGAAAATGACCCGAAACGTTCTTTAAACTATCTGAATAGTGATATTGAGAATTTTCAAATTTTAACACATACATGCACACGTCACGATGTGTGCGTGTACAGTAATGGCACACAAAATTAAACATTGCCAAGTGTTTTTAAAACCGTTTGTTGGTAATGCCTCACGATTTTCCCCTTCATATAACCTATTATATAAGTCTGATATCTTCGAAATACAGTCTGCCGCCCTCACTTGTGTTCTATTTTTTTACATCTTTTAAGAATGAGAAATAAAAGTGCTCTAAAAATTCATTCTTTTTGACCATGCTGACGTGATTAAAATGAAAAATAAAGTGACACGTCCGAAAGAGAATTGATTTAGCTATAACATACTCATAGGTGGGAGACAATCAATCAAGATAAGCGAGATACGTTCAAACGAGTATAAAAAGTAATGACGTCATAAATAAAAATTCATTTTTTTCTTAATTCAAATGGAAATATGATGACGTCACAATGTCCAATCAGCCATTGAATAAGGAACTATAACTGATTAAAAATATGGTTTTATGCATATATAAATGTTGACGCACGCATATGTGCACGCTATAAGCACGAACATAAAATTAAGGTACATAACATGAAGTTTATGCTCACCTAATAAATATGATTTAGAAATGACGATTGGTTAAGATGATATGGGCTCATCAACGTTTTGAGGAAAGAGAGATGAGGGGGTCAGAAAAAACATTTTTTTGACCATGATGACGTCATCAAAAAGTAAAAAGAAGTCATATTTGAAAGAAAATTGTCTCAGCTAAAACCATAGAGCTATTAAACAACTAGAGTGGTGACAAGATAGCGAAGCAATGCAGAATTATGTATGTGTACCATCGAAGATGGCCGTCGCAGTAAAGCGCCACCTTCAGGATTAGTATACATATTATTACCATAAATAAGCCCTCTCTGACTGACTATTATTTCATTAATGATAATGAATAAAGTTATTAACAAATTATCAAACATTCGTAGTCAAAACGAGGCCAAGTGGAGCATCTTATTCAAAAATAAAGTACCAAGGAATGAAAATTAAAATCGTGTACATTACACCTATACACCGCAACGCTCGAGTTTCAAACACACGGGTAACAAGCTGTACTGAACTTTCTGTGTAAGTTGAGGGCGCAATTGCAAATGATGGCGCTTAGGCGAAATTTGATTGGCTGAATCTATGGCAGTCATCTTGGATGGTGTACACAGGCACACACACACCTCTGCGTATTTTGAACATCGAATACATTGCAGTTAGCGCTCTAGTATTCTTATTATATCGCTATGGCTAAAACATACTCAAAGTTGGAAGACCATCGACCAAGGATAAGCAAGATACGCTCAAATGTGCATTTTCAAAAAGGATGTCATTGATAAAATTCAGTTTGTTGAATTCAGATGGCAATAGGATGACGTCACAATGTCCGATCAGCCATTATGATCTATAAAATCAAATTTACAACATGTGCTTTCACAATATGTAATCAAAATTGGGGGTCACCTTTAATCCTAAGGAGCTATAATTGATTAAAAATATGAATTTCTTTAGCATATTTTTTCACTGTATATAGGCACAAATCCCCGCAAAGATCCATGTTTGATGCACACGTACGACATTGCTATTGGCCATAAATTGACCGAAAAGAATGGAAATTTGTGAAAACAATTTCAGGAACCCAAAACATGTAAAAAAAACAACGTAATTTATAGCTTCTGTACGTGCTGCGCAAATAAAAGTGCGTGCGCGGGCGTAGTGGAAAATTTCAAAAAAAAAACACGACATTCAAATTTCAGATTTTTATAATCATGTTCGTCTTATGTGCGGATCGTCCTTACACGCGAACTTACTACTGTAATGAAGCAACTAAATGTTGTATGAATTAACGCACTTTTAAATACAGGGAAATACGATTTTGGTGGTGAAGATTTAAAAATTTAAAAATGGTATTATTTTGAAGATTACCCTTGCATTTGGCTCTATTTAGCCAGCTAAATGCAGTATCAAGGCCACAAAAAATTAGGAATTCCCCCGACATACAAATATCAACGAAAAATTTTCACTCGGGGGTCTTCTTATACACGGGTCACATTATACATGAATATATACGGAAGCGCCTATACCCTATTCAGACCAACACCTGTCTCTTATACACATCTGATGTGTATAAGAGACAGGTATTATTGATTATTACTATATGATAATAGGCTCTATCATTTGCATAGGCCCTTTGACACTATACGATTAGAGTTCAGCTGCTTTGATTGCCGACATTTTGTTTATCTCGCTCTGTTGTTGTCATAGGCCTTTTGACCGGTGGCGCTTTCATACGGCAGCCATCTTGGATGGTACACATACACAACTCTGCATTGCTCCGCCATCTTGTCAGCACTCTAGTTGTTTAATAGCTCTATGAGGCACACACACACACCTCTGCGTATTTTGAACATCGAATACATTGCAGTTAGCGCTCTAGTATTCTTATATCTCTATGGCTAAAACATACTCAAAGTTGGAAGACCATCGACCAAGGATAAGCAAGATACGCTCAAATGCGCATTTTCAAAAAGGATGTCATTGATAAAATTCAGTTTGTTGAATTCAGATGGCAATATGATGACGTCACAATGTCCGATCAGCCATTATGATCTATAAAATCAAATTTACAACATGTGCTTTCACAATATGTAATCAAAATTGGGGTTCACCTTTAATCCTAAGGAGCTATAATTGATTAAAAATAGGAATTTCTTTAGCATATTTTTTCACTGTATATCGGCACAAATCCCCGCAAAGATCCATGTTTGATGCACACGTACGACATTGCTATTGGCCATAAATTGACCGAAAAGAATGGAAATTTGTGAAAACAATTTCAGGAACCCAAAACATGTAAAAAAAAACAACGTAATTTATAGCTACTGTACGTGCTGCGCAAATAAAAGTGCGTGCGCGCGCATAGTGGAAAATTTCAAAAAATTTTGAAATCCTCAAAATTGCCTGAAACGTGCTTTAATTTAGTCAAAATGTGATTTGAGCATTTTGGAAAATTTAACGCACGCCTACGCGCGCGTTATGATGCGCACGTGTAAAATTATGGTACATTACATTTAACCCGAAGTTAATGCTCACTTAATACGATTTCGAAATAGCAATTAGGTTAGGCTTATATGTGTATCGATTATGTAAAAACGCAAAATTGCGCGTAGCTGACGTCACGCATGACTGGTCACCTTGAAAACCTTACTGTGACTATTCCAGGCGAAGGCAAAATGATCGATGAAGCGACCGTGTGCGTAAGTCGTGGCAATTTTTAGATATCGTGCGAACAGAAATGGAAGGAAAGGTAGAATTAAAAAAAAGATGAAGTAAGAAGATTTCTGACAATAACAAAAGGTGATCCGCTCGAGAAGCAGATCACCAAAAAGTTAAAAGCGATTGTTCATATAGAAAACAAAAGAAATCAGAGAAGTTTTTACACTAGAAAGATTCGATAACGATTTATCAGTTATGCGATAACAACTTATTTTGACAAATGAAAATGGATGCTTTTTAGCTTTAGCTCTTATGCGGCACGACATTCAAATTTCAGATTTTTATAATCATGTTCGTCTTATGTGCGGATCGTCCATGACACGCGAACTTATTACTGTAATGAAGCAACTAAATGTTGTATGAATTAACGCACTTTTAAATACAGGGAAATACGATTTTGGTGGTGAAGATTTAAAAATTTAAAAATGGTATTATTTTGAAGATTACCCTTGCATTTGGCTCCATTTAGCCAGCTAGATGCAGTATCAAGACCACAAAAAATTAGGAATTCCCCCGACATACAAATATCAACGAAAAATTTTCATTCGGGGGTCTTCTTATACACGGGTCACATTATACATGAGTATATACGGAAGCGCCTATACCCTATTCAGACCAACACTCTGTTGCGATGTAATCGGTGGTAATCCAAATCTGATTACTCCCGATAATTGCAATCAACGAACGCATTCAGACCAACACAAACAAACTTTACATTCTAGGGCCTAGGCCTCCGGTGGCTAGGACTATGTTGACTTAAGTATCAGGATAAATGTCCTCCACTACAAATTTGTAGGATGTTTTGTTATTTTTTGATATGGTATATGTAACTTCATTGTTTATTGATTTCGCAAATTCAACACAACTGTGTTACATTACATTGTATTACACTGATGTAATATGTTTCAATAAAGTATTATCATACAAGTTTGAATATTTAATATTTCTTCTCTTCCCATGAAAATTAATTTTGTTATGTAACTTTTCAAGCAACACCCCCACCCCTATGTCATACACTGCAACATTTTCCACCCCCTCACCCCCTCTGCGTTACATAATACTTGAATGACCCCTAACAATTGCGATATCGATTACATATCGACTACTATTGGTGAGCTTTCACACACGATTTTACTTTGCGATTGGGTGTCGCAATTGCTAAAACCGATCGCAATGCGATGCTAGTCTGAAAGGGGTATTAGTGCCAACCTACTTGACGACTTGTCAAGATTAATTGTCTTGTCAAGTCGACATAATATACATATCATGTCGACATGCACAAATAGGTTTTCCTGCCATGTCGACTTATCAACTTTTAAAAGTTACCATGCTGAGATACATTTCCGAATGTCCTACAAATGATGTTAATCATGCATGTCTCTGTGCCGCGTTGTTCTGATCAATAGCATTCTTAGTAAGTGCCATCCTACTTGACGACTTGTCATGATTAATTATCTTGTCAAGTCGACATAATATACATATGTCGACATGCACAGATAAGTTTTCCTGCCATGTCGACTTATCAACTTTTAAAAGTTGCCATGGGTGAGATACATTATCCTGCCAAGTTGACTTCCATAAAAGCACATGTCATTATGGCAATATAGATTATCTTGCCAAGTTGAGATAGGAAAAATCATATGTTGTCATGGCGATATAGATTATCTTGCCAAGTCGATATAGTAAAAATTATATATTGTCATGGCGATATAGATTATCTTGCCAAGTCGACATAGTAAAAATTATATGTTGTCACGGTGATATAAAGGAGTTTTCGATTTGCACGTCCACTATGTCGACTTATAACCTATGACGTAGTTTTTATAACTTGCGCATGCGTCAAGTCGACTAACACGACGACTGCCAAATTTGAGAACGTGTTCAGCAGCGTTTTGACGTTCGCTCTCTGACTGAGATAACAAGTAGACGTATGACGTCATATCACTGCAAATTTTTGATTCATGATGGAGGACGATGCCGCGGTGCTTCTTAATTGTGCAAAATTATCCTCTACGAGGGATTTAAGCATGGGCGTCGATTGGTGGGGGACAGGGGGACGCGTTGTCTCGAAAAGTGGGGGGGGGGATCATATCGATTGTTCCCCCCCCCCACTTTTCACCAATCTTCTATAATTAAAACCCCACTTTTACAAGCGAATGGAAAGAATAACAATTACGCATGACTCATGAATTTTGTCTGTTCCCTTTTCTAAGTGCGGTACGTATACGTATTTTCCGGACCAAAACCAAGTAAAAACGCAATTGTTTAAACATTTTGTAACCATCTCAGAAACCCACTAGATCGATTTTATGGGTGCAACGACTATCAGAGGAAATTTATTGTGAAAACAATGTACTGAACGTTGTTGAAATTGGAAGCATGTATCCTTATTAGGCCAATATTTTTACAAACTCAAAAGTGCACAATTTCTAATATAAACGATTTATTCTTGTATATTATTATGACCCGTACGTAGTGTTTAATATTACCTACATACATAGGATTACAGTTTTTTCTCATTTCACGGATGTGATGTCTACCTTTTTCGATTAAGTGATAAGCCTACCAAAAGTTTACAAACTCCAGTGTTACGTTGACGCAGTCTCGCAATGACGCCATAATAATCAGTGGCAGATTCAAGTGGGGCCGAGCCGACCCTAATTTTTTTTCAATTATTTTTAAAAAATGGAAAAAAAAACAAAGGAAAATTAGAATTAGAATTTATGTCTGAGAGTGCCATTTCCGGCAATCTAGTGGTGTTATAATCATAAATTTTCTTTCGTGATCTACTTTTCCAACGTGCAAGTCCCTCCCTGTCCCCCCTCTAATTGGCTTTCCTCTTGACTTAACTATTTCACCACAACATGCCTCATTATACTCACAGATAGCTTTGACAAAAAAAATAAAATTCAGACTGACAACTGTGTTTACTTTTAACATACTTTTAATTATAACTATAGTAATTTTAAATCCAATATACATGAATGTCATGCATAATGTACCCAGATAGCCAATTGTCATTAAACTTTATCATCACTGGGATAATAAATAGTTCATTATATGCACAATGGACACTTTGCGCTTAGTTGCTTCCGGGGTAGTCTCATGATCTGTATGCGGTACTAAATCAAAATATTGGATGCGGAATAGCGAAATTGTACAGTAATCATGTTCAGATGTTCTCTGGTTAAGTAATATATTTGAGAACATTACTTATGAAAACGAATTCAACAGTTTGCATGTAGTATACAACTGATTTCATGTAATATTTTGTCGCTGTACATTACAGACACTGCACTTA
>NW_022727062.1:2201909-2206038 GCF_011630105.1 Anneissia japonica
TTTACAAACTCCAGTGTTACGTTGACGCAGTCTCGCAATGACGCCATAATAATCAGTGGCAGATTCAAGTGGGGCCGAGCCGACCCTAATTTTTTTTCAATTATTTTTAAAAAATGGAAAAAAAAAACAAAGGAAAATTAGAATTAGAATGTATGTCTGAGAGTGCCATTTCCGGCAATCTAGTGGTGTTATAATCATAAATTTTCTTTCCTCAGCCCTAACCATGGTGGGGCTGAGGTGATCTACTTTTCCAACGTGCAAGTCCCTCCCTGTTCCCCCCCCCCTCCATAAGCCACCACTTATAATGATAAATTAAAGTCAGGCTCCAGAGGAAAAAAAATGTTGATATGTTGTAGAACTGATTTTTGTAAGACAGACGAAAAACTGAGCAACGGTGAATGAGATACAGATTTTTGAATATTTAAAAACTGGGGGAAAATGTGTAAAAATGGGCGGTTACGCACCTTTTTCTACCAGTTTTTAAATATTCAAAAATCTGTATCTCGTTCGCCGTTCCCCAGTTTTACTTTTTTCTGTCTTAGAAAAATCAGTTCTACAACATATCAAAAAATATTTTTCCTCTGGAGCCTGACTTTATGTAAATCACCTTTATGTTTGTGAAATCAAAATGCTAACTAATGTTTTGTGTGCTCCCTATCTCCCTAGTCCTGTTTGATCGTAAATTAGACGGTATTATTTCCATTCATAATAATTTATCGCAATATTACTTACACAAAAGTGAAATTCAAGAAGAGGAGAAAAGCAAAAACCTCTTGATTGATTTTAAAAGTACTGTACATGCAAAAAGACTAAATTACTGACTGTTTTAAGTTTATCTTATTTGTTTTTCATAGATAATAAATCTCTATTTTTATGAAGGTTAGTTTGCACGAAATATATAAGCGGGCATAATTATGACTAAAAAGGATAAATTTAAAAACTGTTTATGATGAGTATTTCAGTGGCAGATTCAAGGGGCCCAGCCGGCCCACCATCACTATTTTTTTTTTCGAAATTTAAAAGTGGAGAAAAATTAAAATTATATTCAAATTCAGTCTGAGAGTGCCATTTCCGACCAACTAGAGGTGCCATAATCATAAATGTTCTTACCTCAGCCCCAACCATTGCTTGGGCCTACGGGCCAAGGCTTTATTTTTCATCTCGTCCACCCACTTTCAGCCACGGATCGACGCCCTTGGATGTAAGTAAATAGCATTTCGGTTAAGTTATGTCCTATTTGCAAGCTATAGAATTATCCATTATTGTGGATAATTAGGTAATTAATTAATCAACCTATGAGCTAGGCCAAGGGAGCCTAAGTAGGCGAGGCCGCCAGCCTTCAGTCAGGCAAAAGGAAATAATTTTTCAGTGATCTGTTATAAAAAAAAATCCTATATTGAACAAAGAAGGAGAGGTGCACCCTCAACAATGAGATTTATGTTTTTACAACTCCCTGCCCTGAATACCCCATGGATATACCATTAAGAGATTAGCGAAGCCAAAGAAGATTTGCCATGTCGAGCTGCGCAGACTACAGTACCTGAGTGTTGAGTAAGATACCACGGCCAGTGTATTCGAATAGCGCGCGCGAACACGGGAAACCCCAGATCACAAGGTCATAAGTTCACTGACGTGTCAACATGGACGAAACGTTCAGATAACCAGGGAACAAATACCAGTCGGCTGCTCGGATTTTCCACTCACGCGGACGTGAAAGCCGTCCACGTCCACTCAAATCGAAAAATTCCTTATTGATATCAAGTCGACATAGTAAATGGTATAGTTAGACTCGGAGATACAGACACAGAATTTTTTTTAACATCTTTATGAATGAATTTTAAAAGATTCTTCTTTCAAATGATCTTAGTACTCGATGAACAGTTGGGGGCGCTAATTCGCAAAATATGATGATTTTAGGTGATTTTTAACTACTTGACCGTGATTTTTTTTGGGGGGGGGAAACTAAAGGGGTGAACGCTTCCCGTCCACCCCTAGATATGCCACTACTGGTGTCTGATTATGTTGTCTTATTAGTAAATAATCAGTATGAAATGACAAAGATGCTCAATCTCTCAACATTATTTGCTAAAACATGGAAATAATCTACTATTCTAATTTTTGGAAAAGGAATTGATAAAGAAAAACGATTAGGTAATGGTTTCATTGTTGAAACGGAGACATACAAATATCTTGGAGTTAATATATCCAGGAAACGCAATGATTTGTACAATTCCAGAATGCGTTTATTGCATTTTCACTTTATCCTCTTAAAACAGTCCTAAAAAAAACGGTCAGAGTGCACTAATTTACATGGGAATTCACCCCTTTGCAGGAGACCTACGTATCTCGCATAACCGCCCCCCCCCCAACCATTACAACTCCTGGCTACGTCCCTGCATTAGGACAATGTTTAAATCCACACTATACCTTACACTTTTACACTGATTGTACGTTAGGCCCTACCAGAGAGGTACATTCCCAATGGTTGTCCACTTCTATAGCGCATGATACAATAATAATAATAATTTATTGAGAAACTACACTTTTGAAACAGTGGCACACTTCATATAGAAGCGGTTGGCGCATCCTCGAGGTCGGGGGTTCGAAACTCCCGCTGTGCAAATCGCTTGTGTCCTTGGGCAAGGCACTTTATCTACAACGGTTGCCTCTCTCCACCCAGGAGTACAAGTGGGTACCTGGTAGGTTCGAACACAACTGCGCTGATTACTAGCTGCAATATTATGGAATTCTCCCCAGGGAGCTGAGTATGTGTTCCATATGTGTTTGATCCAATGACCGGGGTAGTAATGTGAAGCGCTTAGAGGCATTGTGCCTGAAGCGCTATATAAGAGCGACATATTATTATTATTATTCATATGATAAAGGTGCGTCCAAAAAATATATATATAATACTTTAAACAGAATACAAAACACTAAAGAAAACAAAGTATAAATTGAGTAACCTTCAATCAAGCATTTGACAATCACCCCACCCCTATCCAATACCTCGTCAAAGTATATGCAATGATACCTCAATACTCATTTCAATCCCCTGAATGACGCTTATTCAATTAAAAGTTAAATAAAATATATTATACGAAGTAAACAAAACTTAAAACAAAAAATAGTAAAAAACGACAAAGGAAAATGAATTACTGTAAACTTGAAAACAAATGCATAAAAATTAAAAACAAACATGTTCAGAATACCGAACATCCCTGAGAGCATACATTTCTCTCATCAATAAAATTAAACCCCTTATTAACAGAAACAATATTCTAAGTACCGCTATTCCCTCCCCAAGCTATGCATTTTCCCCTTCCCCTTAAAAACTTAAGCAACATACATCAAAAATAGTAATGCAGGAAAGAAAAACAACTAAATGAAATTGAAAACAGAGGTGAACTGAATAGCAGTACCACAAAGCAAAGTTAGAGCATGGAATTCAAAATCTCGTTGCGGAATCTCCATGCTCTTTTGGTATATCTTTTGCAAAACTTGTCGAAGATATTTTTATACTTTCTGCTAAGGAGCAATGATGAACAACCCAAAATATGATGCAAGGCCAGCGGAAACGGGGGGCCGGGGGGTCTGGAGATTTTTGTATGATGGGAATTGCAAAAAATGAAGGAAGGAAGAAGGAGGAGAAGGATGGGAAAGAGAATGTTTATCCAGTACCTGACCGAGTTACATTTTCTTGCAATTCATATTGGCGGATCTGGGGGAGGGGGGTCATTGGTCCTTACCCCTCCCTTGGGAACAAAAAAAGGGCAAAAAGAAAAGAATTCTAGACCTACCTTTTCAGGACCCGTGAGCTGATTTCTTGCAATGCATGCAACTACTCATTTTTTTATGTATGTATACACACATAAAATAAAAAATTAGAAAAATTTACCTGACCTATTTCAAGAAGGGAAAACCTTGAATTTTGAAGAGCTTTAAAAGTCATTAAAAGACATTTTAGAAGTCATAAAAGCTCATCTCCCGTCATCTAGAAATCGAAATTTTTCCGGGGCAACCCGAACCCCCTTTATCTTTGGAGTTCATTGATTAATTGAATCATTTTCAAGGGGGGGGGGGGCCTTGAATGTTGAAGAATTTAAAAGTCATTAAAAGACACCACAAAAGT
>NW_022727062.1:2206815-2210767 GCF_011630105.1 Anneissia japonica
CCCCCTTTGAAAAACGTTCCGCCGGCCTTGTGATGTAGTTTTATGTTATCGTTTGCATTAAAAAAATTCATTATAAATTCTATAATTTTTAATTTAGAAATTTCATCAATACGTACGGTATATTTTGTAGGGCTGGGCAGACTAAGAGGAAATGTCTTGTATTCTCGTCTGAATTTAAATTGCATAGGGTACATTTTTCATTATTATTTGTGGACCAATTTGATGTTCTGGAATTTAATGGTAGCGTATTTGATCTAAGTTTAAATTTCAATGCAACCCCCACAAAGTCCGTTTTATCAATAAGGTAATGTTGTAATACAGGATGGGGTGTTAAGGGTGCATAAACTGAGAGGGATGATTTGTTTTGAACATCATCTCTCCATTGATTATTCCAAATGTCATCCAATTTTCTTAAAATAAGCGTTCGAGAACAACATTCCTCGTTATTAAGTAGTGCATTGAAAATATCTTCAGACTGCTTCTTATCAAAATATCATTTATACAATATAGAAATTTATATCTTAAATCTTTAAAGTCACAATTGAGTTGCAACATATGCAAGAAGTAGAAATTTGGGCCAACGATGTGTGCTCATTTCAATTATCCTGCTGAAGTATTTCACACGGGCAATTTTATGTAGCTCATTGATGGGAGGCCATCCGAGTTCCCAAAATGCGGCACAAGGTGTGTTTCTAGGTGCTTCAAGTATAACGCGCCTTTTGAAGTTGTAAGCGTTCCAATTTTGTTATATCAAATTGCTTAAAGTAAACCATACAGAACAGCCGTAATTTATGGTAGGAAGGGCAATTGACCGCCACAATAGTAAACTCTATTAAAATTGTGAAAGTTACTAATAATTGATTTTATATATGCAATTAATCTTTGACCTTTTTGGATGACATTATCAAATTGCATATGGTCATTTAATTTCCGTGATATAATTACACCCAGATATTTGTAAGATTCTGCTTCTGTGATATAACCCTTCCCTAATTTCCATTTCTTTTCTTTATTAACACGTTTTCCCATAACCAAAATATTTGACTTGTCAAAGTTAAAATTTAGCTTCTATTCTTGTGCAAATTTAGCCGCAATGTCTAGCATTTTTCCATCTCGTTTTCAGTGTTAGCTAAAAGCACAACATCGTCAGCCCAAAATAGGCTACCAACCCATACATCATTGATTCTGGTGACAAGATCATTTGACTTTAATATTTTCGTAAATTCATTAATAAATATACTAAAAAGTACAGGGGATAACACACATCCATGTTTTCACCCCTTGATCAATATACAGTGCATAACAAACGTTACGTAACCACTACTACTACTAATAATAATAATAATACTTGTCGAGTTATCGTCGCCAACACATAGGCCTAATATTATCTTCTTTGTAACTTGGTTTCATTCATATCAGTTGATCCGTTTTCGAAATATGTGATCTGGGACGTTTTCCTTTAAATGGTCCTCAGATCACATCATATTGCGGATTGTCACATTAATCATTTTTTTTACAAGACCTTTTACAAAGTATTATATAATGTTTGATTTAGACCCACTGGTATTTTTAAAGAGATCTTTAGGTGTGGGTCCTCAAAAATTGAAAAGACCCTCAAATTTACACCCTTCACTAGATCGTCACTAACACATACAAATTTCTTACTTGTAACAATGAATACATTTCCCGTAATTTCATTCAGATCAACTGACCGGTTTTGAAATATCCGGTGTAGACTCTTTGACCTTAAATCACTTTAATTGGTCCTCACACACCCCACTATAGATTGACACTAAATATTAGGAGGCACATCCTTCATATGGCCAATGCTTCGACAAAGCACGGAAAATTGTTAAGGATGGGAAGTGACGGCCAAATAAAAAAGTGCAAAAAGATAGGGAAAATAAATGTAAGGAAAAAAAATCAGAACAAACAATGATTTTTCCAAGTACTGCTGGGAAAAGCCAATAAATAAATAAACCCTAGGTAATATGCAGGGGCGGATTTAGGGGGGAGAGCGGCCCGGCTCCGCCCCACCCCTTTTTGAAGGTAAGGAAAAGAAAAAAAAGCGCCTCAAATGTTATTTTCGGGCGTCTAGAACATATTTCGCGGGAGAATGCCCCAGACCCCCTAAGGAAAGTGTTGTCTCGATCGGCCCAAATTTCGCCCCCACCCACACTTTTGTGAAATCTCTCGATCCGCCCCTGATGTGAATGAGGACCGTTTGAAAGCAAGATCAAATACCATAGGCCTTAAGTAGAATAAATAGCGGAAGAATCGATCACTCTGTGCTTTCCGTGGTCCTGTTCTTCACTGTGTGTTTCAAACTCGCACAAAAAAAACCCTCTAGGTTTGTCAAAGCAACTCAGGGGAAGTAAAAACTTATAAACTCATAAATATGAAAAAACAAAAAACAAAAACAAAACTATATCATTGCAGAGTCACGGTGCGTGGTATAAAGAAGCCCCTTGTTAAATCTTAGAGGTTTACAACTAAACCTACGTTATTTCGCAATACGACTAGTGGGTTTTATCTTCAGTAACATTAATTTGTACTTAGTTGAAGCAAAGAACAGTGTTCTTAAGAATACATTTCCAATTGTCCTACAAAATGATGCAAATCATGCATGTATCTGTACCGCTATGTTCTGCCTCGTTTGTTCTGATCAATAGCATTCTTTTGAAGCCACACAGTAAGCACTACACCGACGTCTGTGCCACCAAGTCCCGTCTCTGTGTTCCTGTCACTGTGATTCGTCAATAGCATTTTTTTTAAAGTTGGTGTACCATAAGATACTGAAAACGTTTTGTAATTTTTGTAAAATGTCTAAACTCTGAGCGTATAGCTTTTCAACTGGGATCAATTACATTGGTAAAGCGACCCGCCAAAGTTGATTGACGACTGTTGAACTGATGACGCCAGCCGATCACTTGTTGTACAATTAAAAGTAAAATTTGAAATTGTCAAAAAATCCCTTTCAAAATGACCTATCTTAGAGGAAAGAATTTCACCCAGATGTATAACGATTGCTTTCAACATACCGTGTAGATTATCTTTAGCCCGTGAGATCAACTCTAAAATACTTTGGCCCTTTAAACAAATTAATTAGGAACCAGAGATATAGGCATACACCATGAATACATTTTAAATTGGTATCACTGCAAGCATATGTGTTTTATTCTTTTCAAACAAGCTTAATAACAGCATAGTTTTTCTAAATTCATTTTGCGTAGGCTTCGTAACACGGTACGATGCACTACAAAAATGCTCCTTTGAATATAATAATTCTAAAGAAATTTAAGTATCAGCACGCATGTTTTTCTTCGATACTTTAAACTATATTCACGTTTTTAAATAACGGGTGATCATAATGTATGAATACATAACAGATTTACTTCACTGCATTGTTCAACTGTTCTTCTCCACATGGTTTAAGTTTCAGTATCCACGGCTAAAAATAAATCAATAAAAATGCTTGGCAAGGATGTCAGGAAAGTTTTATGGTTTTTTTTTTAAAACTTCTTACAAGCAAAACAATGAAAATCGTGTATTTTGTTTCATTAGGCCTATTCGAAATGTAGGCCTACTTCATTAAAGACTATATTACACAGTTTGCAAATTCTGAGTCATTTGTTTGTAATGTACTTATTTTTTTAAAACTACACAGTATTATAAAAATACTTTCAGAATTTCTGAGCACAACTGCGCTCTGTCTCTCCATCCTACAACTTTGAATAATAGGCCTAAATGAACATGCCCAGCTTAAACAATTGTATTTTAATGTTTCTTAGTCATTAGCAATTTTATCTGAAGAGTTTCACATCCAAACATAGGCCTATGTAGAATATAATATAGCGTAACATTAATGAAACTCAAATACGCATGATGTTGAATTTTAGTGTTTCTAAAATCAACATCTTGCGTATTTGAGGTTTCATTACTGTTACGCTAT
>NW_022727062.1:2210773-2218757 GCF_011630105.1 Anneissia japonica
GATGCTGTCTCTTATACACATCTAGATGTGTATAAGAGACAGTATATATTCAGGCCTATCAGTGGTCTCACTAGCTATAATTGTATACTTAAGCGGGGCGGCATTATTTTCCCCCATACAGTTAAGGTAGAAGTTGTAGAGGGCATGCACTACATGTGGTCCTTGCAGTAGTGGATCCAGAAATTGGAAATAGGGGGTGCCCATAGAGGGACCTTCACAGATAGACACTCAGCCCCACCATGGTTGGGTCTGAGGTAAGAAAAATTAAGGGTACGTCGCATCTAGGTGGCTGGAAATGGCACTCTCAGGATTTGAATATAATTTTCAGTTTTTTCTCTCCATTCTTAAAAATAATTTTCAAATATTTACTGGGGCCTGGACCGGGGTTCCCCTTGAATCTCTCACTGCATGGGGCAATCCTCTAACGCTCAGGTGACCTAGGGTTTTTAAACAAATACCGTATACTCGCGTATAAAGGCCTGTTTATACTTCAACGATAACGATAATAATAAAAAAGTTAAAAACGATTGTTCATATAGAAAACAAAAGAAATAAGAGAAGTTTTTACACTAGAAAGATTCGATAACAACATACGGTATTTTGACAAATCAAAACAGATGCTTTTTAGCTTTTTTATCGTTATCGTTGAATTATAAACAGGGGGTCGTCTTGTATGCACGACATTCAAATTTCAGATTTGTATAATCATGTTCGTCTTATGTGCGGATCGTCCATAACACGCGAACTTACTACTGTAATGAAGCAACTAAATGTTGTATGAATTAACGCACTTTTAAATACAGGGAAATACGATTTTGTTGGTGAAGATTTAAAAACTGTGGTAAGTGGTATTATTTTGAAGATCACCCTTGCATTTGGCTCCATTTAGCCAGTTAGATGCAGTATCAAGGCCACAAAAAATTAGGAATTCCCCCGACATACAAATATCAACCAAAAATTTTCTAAAACTCGGGGTCTTCTTATACACGGGTCGCATTATACGCGAGTATATACGGAAGCGCGTAAGTGCCATCCTACTTGACGACTTGTCAAGATTAATTATCTTGTCAAGTCGACATAATATACATATCATGTCGACATGCACAGATAAGTTTTCCTGCCATGTTGACTTATCAAATTTTAAAAGTTGCCATGGTGAGATACATTACCGTATCTTGCCAAGTTGACTATAATTTATATCGTCATGGCGATATAAATTATCTTGCCAAGTTGACATAGTAAGAATTAGATGTTGTCATGGCGATATAGATCATCTTGCCAAGTCGACATAGTAAAAACTATATGTTGTCATGGCGATATAGACAACATATACCAGGAAAAAAAGAAAAAAAAATGATAGCCCAGAACGCCTTAAATGTTATTTTCGGGCGACTGCACACAAACATTTCGCGGGGCACGCCCCAGACCCCTTAGGATAGTGTTGTCTCGATCGGCCCAACTTTCGGCCAACCCCCACCCCCTTTTGGACATCACTTAATCCGCCCCTGATGTGCACGGGGACGGTTTGGAAATAAGCAATATCAAATACTACAGGCCATAAATAGAATTAATAGCGTAAGAATCGATCACTTTCCGTGGTCCTATTCTTTTTAATGTGTGTTTCAAACTCGCACAAAAAAAGAAAAGAAAAAGCTCTGTAGGTTTGTCAAAGGAACTCAGGAGAAGGAAAATCTTTATCACATATGAAAAAAACCTCTATAATGATTGCAGAGTCACGATGCGTGTTATAGAAGCCTATTATTAAGCATAGAGGTTAACAACTAAACCTACGTTATTTCGCAATACGACTAGTGGGTTTTATCGTCAGTAACATTTGTACTTAGTTGAATCAAAGAACAGTGCTCTTAAAAATACATTCCGATTGTCCTACAAATGATGTAAATCATGCATGCCTCTGCCGCAATGTTCTACTTCGGTTCTGCCTCGTTTGTTCTGATCAATAGTATGCTTTTGAAGCTATACAGTACGGAAGCGCCTAAGTGCCATCCTACTTGACTTGTCAAGATTAATTGTCTTGTCAAGTCGACAATATACATATCATGTCGACATGTACAGATAAGTTTTCCTGCCATGTCGACTTATCAACTTTTAAAAGTTGCCATGGTGACATACATTTCCGATTGTCCTACAAATGATGTAAATCATGCATGTTTCTGTGCCGCGTTGTTCTGATCAATAGCATTCTTTTGAAGCCATACAGTACGGAAGCGTCTAAGTAAGTGCCCTCCTAATTGACGACTTGTCAAGATTAATTATCTTGTCAAGTCGACATAATATACATATCATGTCGACATACACAGATAAGTTTCATTGTTGAAGCGGAGACATGCAATTATCTTGGAGTTAATATATCCAGGAAACTAAATGATTTGTACAATTCCAGAATGCGTTTATTGCAATTTTCACTTTATCCTCTTAAAACAGTCCTAAAAAAAACGGTCAGAGTGCACTAATTTACATGGGAATTCACCCCTTTGCAGGAGACCTACGTATCTCGCATAACCGCCCCCCCCCCAACCATTACAACTCCTGGCTACGTCCCTGCATTAGGACAATGTTTAAATCCATACTATCCTATCCTTACACTTTTACATTGATTGTACGTTAGGCCCTACCAGAGAGGTACATTCCCAATGGTTGTCCACTTCTATCGCATGATACAGTGCATAACAAACGTTACGTAACCACTGCTACTAATAATAATAATACTTGTCGAGTTATCGTCGCCAACACATAGGCCTAATACTATCTTCTTTGTCGCTTGGTTTCATTCATATCAGTTGATCCGTTTTCGAAATATGTGATATGGGACGTTTTCCTTTAAATGGTCCTCAGATCACATCATACTGCGGATTGTCACACTAATCATTTTTTTACAAGACCTTTACAAAGTATTATATAATGTTTGATTTAGACCCACTGTTTTTTTTAAAGAGATGTTTAGGTGTGGGTCCTCAAAAATTGTACAGACCCTCAAATTTACACCCTTCACTAGATCGTCACTAACACATACAAATTTCTTCCTTGTAACAATGAATAAACTTTCCCGTAATTTAATTCAGATCAACTGACCGATTTTGAAATATCCGGTGTAGACTCTTTGAACTTAAATCACTTTAAGTGGTCCTAACACACCCCACTATAGATTGACACTAAATATTAGGAGGCACATCCTTCATATGACCTATGCTTCGACAAAGCACGGAAAATTTTTAAGGATGGGAAGTGCAACAAGATAGGGAAAATATATGTAAGAAAAAAAAAATCGGAACAAACAATGATTTTTCCAAGTTCTGTTGGGAACAGCCAATAAATAAACCCTAGGTAATATGCAGGGGTGGATTTAGGGGGGAGGGGCGGCCCGGCTCCGCCCCACCCCCTTTTTGAGGGTAAGAAAAAGAAAGAAAAAAAAAGCGCCTCAAATGTTATTTTCTGGCGTCAGAACATATTTCACGGGGGAATGCCCCCAGACCCCCATAGGGAAAGTGTTGTCTCGATCGGCCCAACTTTCGCCCCTCCCCCCCCCCATTTTTTTGACATCTCTCGATCCGCCCCTGATGTGAATGGGGACGGTTTGAAAGCAAGATCAAATACCATAGGCCTTAAGTAGAATAAATAGCGCAAGAATCGATCACTCTGTGCTTTCCGTGGTCCTGTTCTTCACTGTGTATTTCAAACTCGCACAAAAATAACCCTGTTGGTTTGTCAAAGCAACTCAGAGGAAGTAAAAACTTATAAACTCATATAAACGAAAACAAAAACAAAACTATATCATCGGAGAGTCACGGTGCGTGGTATAAGAAGCCCATTGTTAAATCTTAGAGGTTAACAAATAAACCTACGTTATTTCGCAATACGACTAGTGGGTTTTATCTTCAGTAACATTAATTTATACTTAGCTGAAGCAAAGAACAGTGCTCTTAAGAATACATTTCCGATTGTCCTACAAAATGATGCAAATCATGCATGTCTCTGTACCGCTATGTTCTGCCTCGTTTGTTCTGATCAATAACATTCTTTTGAAGCCATACAGTAAGCACTACACCGACGTCTGTGCCACCAAGTCCCGTCTCTGTCACTGTGATTCGTCAATAGCATTTATTAAAAGTTGGTGTACCATAAGATACTGAAAACGTTTTGTAATTTTAAAAAAATGTCTAAACTCTGAGCGTATAGCTTTTACTGTGATCAATTACATTGGTAAAGCGACCCACCAAAGTTGACTGACGACTGTTGAACTGATGACACCAGCCGATCACTTGTTGTGTATAATTAAAAGTATAATTTGAAATTGTCAAAAAATCCCTTTCAAAATGACCTATCTTAGAGGAAAGGATTTCACCCAGATGTATAACGATTGCTTTCAACATACCGGAGATTATCTTTGGCCCGTGATCAACTCTAAAATATATTGGCCCTTTAAACAAATTAATATATATATATATATATATATAATTATATATATATATATATATATATATATATATATCGAAGTGATTCTACACATTCATCCAATTAAAATCTATATTCAAGAAAAAAATATACAGTAAACAAAATTGAAAATGCAAAATTTAAAAATGTCTCTACATCATATAATTTCATTAATGTCAAAAATGTGTCAAACTATTAAATAAGGTCCACAATTTTAATACAAAATTTATTGACAAACGGATAGATGTTTCGTGGACGAATTTTCAAGATCAAGTGAACAAAATATAAACATATGATAGAAAACCAAATGTTTCAAATATTCAATATATATACCTGTCTCTTATACACATCTAGATGATATATATATATATATATGTGTGTGTATATATGGCATTAAAGAAACAAACATTTATCAAGGCTAAAATTTAACTGTTAATGTTTATATCCACGCTGTTCAGTGAACCTGTCTCTATTCAATTCTTTACACAAACATCTGCAAGAATCATGACACACGAATAAATACTGCTTACGGTTCAGTAACTAGAATATGTCATTGTTCGGAATTACAGTCCTTTTCTTTTTTATTCTACCATAAAATATCATAAGCTTTAAAGATGTGTAAACAAAGGCCGTACCGCACTGTTGTACATTACATCGTTCGAGATAGAAGCCAAAATGAAACTTATCAAATTCACTCTTGTAACTTTGGTGTACTTGTTTGAACTGCCCAGCATAAGTTCAGGTAAGCCATCAAGTATCCGTGCTTAAATTATTTGGAGGACTAGTACGTGTAGATTGGCCAAGTCAATTGTTTAGAGGTGGATATAATTCTTTAAGGCTTTAAATATCACTCGCTAGAAGCGGGAATCGAGTATTGCCTAAGTGTATAAAGTTTATACAAGGTTGCGTGCACTTTGTTTCTTGTATGTGGTAAAATTAATATCCATTTCAGGATTGTGCCAATCTGCAAAACAAAAAAACAATAACTTTATTTAATATCTTATTTAATGTACTTTATTTTAACAATCACAATTTAACAATTTTATTAACACAAAAAAGACATTAAATAAATATAGAACTTATTTAATTTTTTGACATTATTTATCAAAATAAATTGATTTTAAACATGTTTTAACCAACTCAAGAGGTCCATACAAGCCATCTACTGCACAATTAACCGTAAAAACGTTTAAACATACCGGTAATTAAACAACGGAATCTCAATGTGGATACACTCATGGAGGAATTATAGTTTATACACTACTTACTGGATGCAGGGTTCCCGAAACGCCGCGCCCAGCGGCGTGTGCGAAGCACAACCCAAAGTCAGAAGTGGAACGTAAAATTTTGATTTGGTTTTGTAGTCGGATTTGCGAAAAAAACAAACTTCAGCTACCCGTATAGGAGGTGCTACCCTTAATTCGTATTATGGAATTTACGCCCACAAACCTTGTAGTTATTAATATTTTTGACAATTGTTATAAGTTAGTTACCAACCTGAGAGAGATTTGAAATGCGTGACTACCAGTTCTGAGGGGGGGGGGGGGGGGGGGCCAGGGGCTTAGCTTCGGTGGAGTTCGGGTTTGATTGAGTCACATATCAACGGTTGGTTGTGTGACAATGAACGCACAAGATCGCACTCGCCACATTTTAGTAAGTGCGTGGTTGGCTGAGTTATTTTGGTTGAAATAGAGAAATTTTCTCGGTGAAAATTAGGCCTAGGCCTACTGTATGACTATATGACTTATGACTTTATATTTTTAATAAAACAGTTTCTTCTCATTTTAAATACATTTTCCATGAATTTGTAATCACGCTTAGTCTTGTGCTAAATGCGTGACCAAATTATGATCACGCATGTGTTTCTGCAAAATGCGTGTTTCATCCAAAATCACATTGAAATGCGGGAACGTCCTACACGATACGAGACGGTTCAGAGACGTATCTAGGGGGGAGCCGTGGGAGCCGCGGCTCCCCCCCCCCCCCCTTTGTACACAATGTTAAAATTTTAAAGGTTATTCTTGGGCCAATACAAATTCTTTCCTGGGATCACTCAAAGTGAATAATTTCAAAACGTGTATATATTCATCAGTACACGTTATACATAGGCCTAATAGAACACATAGGCCTAAGCGTGATTTAAAAAAATCTTAAATCCATAAATCTCAGGCCATGTCTTTTAAGATAGAAATGCGATATTGTGGTTCAATTTCGTTTTTATCCTTTTCCAAGTTTTTAAATTTTTGTTTAATAATACTAGGCCTACTACTAATAGTTATAATAATAATAACAATGATGATGATGATGATGATAGTAATAATTGATAATACTATTAATAGCAATAAAAAGTGAAGAAAATTGTGCTAAATGCGAAAAAGAGTTGTGATTTGTTGATCATAATATAGTATATATAGTTAAAGCTTAGTAAGCTATAGTTAGGCCTAAGTTGTCCTGGATATTAAGTAGATCCTTGATAAAAGATCCCGAGAAATTTGTTGGCGTTTCATTTTGTCTATAATGGTGATGTGATGATGATGAATTTTACTATATAAAAGTGTCATTTCCGGCCATCTACTATTTCATAAAATTTTCTCACCTCAGCCCCAGCCATGGTGGGCTGAGGTGGTTGTGAAATCACGTTTCTGAAGTAGGCTTATGTAAAGTACATACTCAAAGACAATGTTTTTAAGCTTTGTTTTCTGTGGTANNNNTCATTTTTTAAGGAAAAAAAAAAGAAAAATATATTCAAACTGAAGTGCGAGAGTGTAATTTCCGGCCGTCTAGAGATGCCCTAATCATAAATTTTCTTACCTCAGCCCCAACCATGGTGGGGCTGAGGTGAGTGGTTCCTCAGTCTGTGAATGTCCCTCCCTGGTTCACCTCTCGTTCGAATTCCTGGATCTGCCACTGTTGATTTATTACATAATTATTTTTTGAGCTTATTTATAATGCGTCTATTGCAATTTTCACTTTATCCTCTCAAACAGTCCTAAGAACGTTCAGAGTGCGCTACTTCACAGGGGGATTCGCCCCCTTGACCCCGCCGGGGTCATACGTAATTCGCATAACGGCTCCCCACCCCTTTCAAAATCCTGGCTACGTCCCTGAGACGGTTGGTAACTATGTTATGACCAATAGGAATTGAGAATTACAGTGGCCTTATTTAATGCCAGGGGAGTGACCACATTTAAAAAAAAGGGGAAAAAAAGCAGACTGCTTAATCAATATTTATTATCTTTACGGGGGTCTTAGGTAGCTGTCTAAACGACCTTTCCATGTGAAGATATATGACGTCGTTGGACTTTATAATATACAAAGATGGTTAAATAATTAAAGTGAAAATAAAGTGAAAATTCTCTAAAAAGACACACACCATGTTTGATAATAGTGCTATGAAACTGCTACTATATCGCAACAAACGTTAAAGAGAAACGCGTCTCAAACCAAGTCGACTTTGTAACATTTTCGTAGTTTCTGTAAAAAAAGAAAAATAACACCAAGTGATACACGTAATATTAATATTCATAAACTA
>NW_022727062.1:2218777-2225237 GCF_011630105.1 Anneissia japonica
AAACTATAATATTATAGTACAGTAATACAAATAATTGTTAGTCAACTAATGTTTTATGTAAGTTTTGTGTTTATAAAAATACTATACTGCTTAGCTCCTTGTTCCAGATTTGTGGTCGTATACCGTCGCACAGTGGGCCAGAATCAATTCAAAGTGTGCCAAAAGTCGAAAATAGGTAATGTGACATCTTCAACTTTTAAAGGTTGTTTGAGGTCGAGAACATCCTAAATTATATTAATCCACCAATCATTTCATATTAGTGAATTTTCATAGTGTGATATAACCATGTAAACATGAACAAGTTGTAGTTTACTCGTAAAATGATAAAATTGACAGTTTTGAAAAACTTCCTATAACTTTACTTAGATGAAAGCAGTCAACTTGATACTTCTTGCAGTATTTACCTATTGTTAACTAAATTAGATAGTAAAATAAAAAATGAATTATTGGTATATTTTTAAAATAAAGGACACTAAATATGAGCCAAAAACGCTTAAAAATATTTTTTTCATAAAACCAACTTAAAAGTTAGAATTGCCGGAGATTTTCGTCATGCTTTTGATACCAACATTTCTGGCAGAGCCTAGCTTTACGTTAATGCCAAGTTTAGCTGCCAATATCTGCCACCCTGCATTTAGCAAGCGATTTAATATACCCCCGCCCCCTACAAAAGCGCCGTTTTTTAATATTAAGGTATACGATAAAAACATTCCTGCAGCCATTTGGTGCCAAATGTAAAAACAAGTAAATTCGATTTCCAGTGTCATATCTAGGAGTGAATTGGGGAGGGAGATAATTGGTGGATCTGGAGGGGTCAGGGTCTTGACCACTCCCCCTTGGACAAAAACATTAAATAAATAAATATTTAAAAAATAATTCTAGACTTACTTTTCCAGGACCCGTAAGCTGATTATTGAATTTTGCGTTACAATTGGACAATTAAATGTCGGAAATGCTCAATCAAAATTGACTACCGTTTCAAAAAAAAATAAATAAAATAAAAAAGAAAAGAAAAAAAAAAGAATGCGTAAGCAATTAATCATATTTATACCTGTACACACACAATAGGCCTCTTTACTGTATTAAAAATCAGAAAATTTACCTGACCGTTTTCAATAGGGTAAACCTTGATTTTATTTTTAATAAAGGTCATTAAAAGATACTTCAGAAGCCTGAAAAGCTCACTTCCCGCAATCTAGGAATCCAAATTTTCCAAGGGCTAACATGATGATTCCGCGCCTCTCCCCCGGTTCCTCTTTAGGGTTCATCGATTCATTAAAAAACGTCAAGAGAGGCAAACCAAAATTTCAGAAGTTGAGAAAACCCGTTTTCCGACATATAAGAATCAACATTTTCCCACCACCACCGTCCTATTTGGGGTTCATCGGTTTATGGAAGACAAAATAGGCCTATGTATGCAACTACTCATTTTTTTGTATACACACATAGGCCTGTTTACTGTAATAAGAATGACAAAGTTGACATGACTCTTTTCAAGGGAGAGAAAATCTTGGACTTTAAAAAACTTAAATGTCATTAAAATACACCTCAAAAGTCGGAAATTTCATTTCTCGCCATTTAGGAAACAGCATTTTTCCGGGGAGGACCTCGACCCCCTTTCATTTTGAGGTCAATTATTCTAGGAATCATTTTTTTCCCGAAACTTTCTCTTTTGTTTTTATTTTTTTATTTATTTTTTTTAAAACATTTTGACTCCATCCTAAATCTGCAGAAGCCAAATTGCCTCTGGAGATGATAAGGGCATCCCAAGGTGATTGATGGGATGGGGGTAAATGCCCGATGAAGTGGGACCGCTCATTTAATTTCTTTTTTTCATTTACTTATTTAGCATCCATTCAAATACAACAATTATTGCTCACACGCAAATTATAGCGATATTAGGTAAATTCAGTCTGTTTGACCGTGATCTTTTGTGCTTATTTTCACTGGGGAGGGCTGACTAATGGGGTGGACGCGGACTAAGGGGGTACTGCAGGTGTCTACTTAACACTCCACCTTCCACTCTTTTCTTTGAAGAAATGTATTTTAATAATGTCACATAAAGTGTAAAATGTTCTAATTTGAATTTGCCGGTCTTGAAACCCTCATTCGTGTCATGCTGAGCTCTGGCAAGTTATTCTGTCTAGATCATAAATTTTACGTCGTCCAATAAAAAAAACAAACTTTAATGATGTCATACATATTTTAAATATGCTTGCGTTGAAATCTACAGGTTAGAAAAGCCCTTATATGTTCTAATTAGTAACCAAGGTAAATATGAATCTGCCTAGGTATTACAATGAATATTTTACTCATCCAATAAAAAAAAAACCAATAATTTGATGACGTCATACATATTTTAAAATAGTTTAATTGAATTCAGCAGGTTTGAAAACCCCATAAAACAGTCTTAACATGAACATAATCAGTATTTTCTTATGAGTATTGACTTTTGGCGCACTTTGAAAAATTCTGGCCCACTGTGCGTCGGCACGCCATCCGCGACCGAAATTCATAACAAAAATAGCGCGACCGAAATGAAGGCGCGACCGAAATGATCGGATACCGGTAGGGCTACAAGAGCCGCATTGTTAGCATTGTATAATATTTAAACAAGGTACGTCTGCAACTGAATTATTCTTAGTTATTTTTTTTTTCTTATTTTAATTTATTTCTTTCGAAGGTGTACTTTCTGTCGCATAAAATTGCACTATCTACTTAGGCCTAGGCCTAGTCATAATCTTATTTATATTATTGTGCCTCATCGCTCCCGCTACACAGTACATCTAGGCTAGCCCACCTCCCCCACGCTACAGTACAGACGTTTGCTAGGCAACAGAACGTGATTGCACCTTTCTTTTCAGGTGTTCATGTAACATTTGCATATTGTTAACTAACCAGCTGTGTGTATTCCTTTGTGAAAATGAGTACCACGGCGTACTCATTTTCACAAAGCGTTTGCAACCCCTCTTTAAAATTTAGGCCTACTTGGAAAGAGGGAACTTCGAAATATTGCCTCCATATCTTTGCTGATTAATCACCGTATTAACTTACGCTTATGCATGGAGGGAGCACTTAAAATGTACAATAATCATTTCACTACGCGACAATTAACCCCAAACTTTATTCATGCATATCATTATATATTTGGTATTAGCGCTGTGCTACTGTATAGCTGCCTTCTACGCCGGTCTTGAAAATTGCTTAAGATTTCACCTTCTTCAGCCAAGTTTATTGATTCAGTGTAATTGTTTCAACTCTGAATCCTGATGATGTCTAAGTTTGTCAGAAATTTTACGTACTATATGGTTGTCCTTTTAATATTTCTAGAAGGGTTTATTTTAGGCCAACCACTGGATGTTTGAAGCCTGCTTTGATTGGTTCACCGTAGGAAAGCCATTTGTGCCCTTTCAATATGCCAGGAATTTTGAGCCTCATCAACCATATGTAAATACCTGGCCTGGTCTTGGGCTATCCCTATGTGTACGAATATATAGTAGAGAATCTTTGCTTCAATTCTCACAGGGAGAGGATTTCTCCCTCTACTTACCAGGTGTTAAAAGAATGTGGTATTTTTATACCATACCGTGGCTGTAGAGCTGGTAGAAGAGTTACTGTCCGGAAACAAATATGTGTGCTGAATAACATGAAGCCTTCTTCATCAAAACAAACCTGTGGTGTCAATTTTAACAACTTATGCTATTTCCATGTTAGCCCCCACCTTTCTTGTCATCCAGGTGCAAAAATTAACTTAATAGCAACATGGAATGCCAGGTCTATTAGAGGCAGAAATAAATCAACAGCGCTCTGTGATTTTATTATCGACAAACCATCTTGATATTCTGGCTGTTGTTGAGACATGGCTGACAGGAGATAGCAGTAGAGATGGCCATGTCATTGCAGACATTCAGATTCAGATTCATATTTATTCACACAATGCATAAAGATGGTAACAAGACAAAAATAATAAAGATGCAAGCAAAATCGAATGCAATTGTGTCTGGAGAAGTCAAATAAGCCCAAATGGCTTTACGGCTTGCTCAACCAGAGAAAAATGCAAAGTAATTTGTTCCATAATCAAAGACAAGACAAAACACGACGGAACGAACACAAGGGTAAAACGACAAAAGGAAAAACGACAATGCTTTTAAAAAAAAAAACATATACATAGATTTGAACATTATACAGGTAGACAAGGGAAAAGAAGATAAACTGGGATTGGATAGGATGACACAAATATGATTTAAATAAAGAAGGTTAGTGGAGTTAAAGTCTAATTAGATATGAGGAACGATTTATATTCTGATTTAAATGAATAACCTTTTCGAATTTGTTAGTGATGTGCTGAGGGAGTTCCAATAGGGGGGCCTGAATGTATTATTGAATTCCTGTTTGATGTTCGGTTAGATTTTATTGTGATGTATTTATTTGCATTCCTTGTATTATAGTTATGTAATTCATTGTTTTTTGTGGAGTATCCTTTGAAAGCATTTGGGAGTTTATTGTGAGAATACTGGTACATAAATTGGGCGGTTTGTAATTTATTTATGTCAAAGATGTTTAGAGTGTTGAGTTGGTGAAAGAGGGGTTTGGAATGTGATTGGTAATTGGACAGAGTGTTGGCCTTTTTTTGGAGTTTGAACAGATTGTCTAGTTTGGATGTTTCGGTGCTAGTCCATGGACAAAGAGTTTTGAATTTTGCGTCCGTAACTGCCCAGGCGATATTGCAGTAGTGTAGATGTGGTAAAATAAGGGTATTGTATAAAGAGAAGAGAATGTTGGATGGTAGTCTCAATTTAAATTTCCTTAGTAAGCCGATTGTTTTAGAGATTTTATTAGAAAGGTTTGTAATGTGAATCTTCCAGTTTAGCTTATTGTCGATGAGTACACCAAGAAACTCAGTATGATCAACTTTTTATTTTTTTATTTTTTATTTTTATTTTTTAAATTTTTATTTTATTTTTTTATTCTGTCTTTCTACTGCATGCACTTTCAGTACTTGTGTACTGTTTTTCAAAGTGGTACAGTTTCATAAAATACAAAAGTTAAAAGAAAAGTAATTAAAAAACATACATATATATAAATAGATATCATAATAAAAGTGATTAAGAATTAAAAGAGTTTTTAAAAAATATAATAGATATGTTCATGAAAATTTGTTGTTGTTTCGTGTGGAAGTTCATTCCACAACTTTGTTGAACGATACAAAAAAAGTTCTCTTGCCTTGACAGTTATTCCATTGTGGTACAAAAAGGTTATTATGAGATTGACTACGTTTACATTTTGAATGGGATTCGATATTAAATTTAAATTTAGATGATAAATAAGATGGCGCATACCCTTTTAAACATTTAAAAGTCATTAAGGCTATCTGTTCATTAATGGGAGTGTCAATATAGATGTTTGTGTTTAGATTATTGTATACTTTTTTGCTGGTGAAAAAGTGCATATAATTTGTTTTATTGATGTTCAAAGAGAGTTTGTTATATTAAAATCAGTTTGAAACATGTTTGATCTCATTATTGAAGGTTTTGATTAAGGTATTAAAGTCAGGATTAGAAAGAAAAATGGTTGTGTCATCTGCAAAGAGAACATAGGAGAAGGAATTGGAAGAATGTATTATATCATTAATGTAAATAAGGAAAAGAAGAGGGCCAAGAATAGTCAGCCGTTGGCTATCTCAATATAGGCTACTTGTAACCAATGTATAGGCATTCAGTGTTAATGCGATTCTGCTGACCTATTTTCTGGAAATTTCCTGCACAAATGAAGAAAAATACTGAAAAATTTAAAGGAAGTGTACCGAAAATATAATTAATGTTTCAGAAATAATAATTTTATAATCTAATATATCAATCCACTTAAGTAACTGTAGATTTTGGCAGTCCATTGACCAGACAGTTTTAGCTAGCACATTATTACTGCTCATGTTTTTCTGTTTTATATTGTGTATATCTGTTAATAATTAACAGAAATTTGAAATATTTCTAACAATTGAAACTTTTTTTGAAATACTTTCCCTTTCCTTCCAGTAATAGGTTGATTTTTTTACCTTGTAATATCTATTTTCTTTTTAATATTTGTTTCATCCTTTTTCTTATTTCATTTTTGATACTTACCTTTCTTTTATTTTTTTTCATTGTCATTTTCTTTCCACCATTTTACTTCTTTCTTTTTTTGCTTTCCTTCCTTTTGTTATTTCTTATTTATTATTTTTCTTGTATTTTTTTTTCAATTTTTAAAATATCTTCTTTTTCTTTTATTTCTTCTTTCTTACATATAATAATCCATGGGGACAGTGTAGGTGGGTTTGTGGGGGTTTGTTAAGAAATATAAAGAATAAAATATTGCGCTGCGCTTATATCTTAGGGGATGCGAAAAGGATGGGGAAATATGTGCTACTAAATAAACTACTTGTGCAACCAATTTTTTTTGGTTGGAGGGGATGCCCCCCCCCCCA
>NW_022727062.1:2225287-2227166 GCF_011630105.1 Anneissia japonica
GTTGAAGATGGTACCATTCCATCAGATAACCTCATAGCATCTTCAGCATATAAAAATTATACTGCTCAACATGGACGACTGAACACAGCATCAGGATGGATACCTGAAAACTTAAACCAGCTTCAATGGATTCAAGCCGACCTCGATGATGTGAAATCGGTTATTGGTTTAGTAACACAAGGACTAAGTGACGGGCCTTTATGGGTGACATCATATAAAGCTATTTGGCATAATAATGATACCACATTTTATGTGATATTAAATGAAAATGGTACTGAGGTAAGCTGCTTCGAACATTCATTACCGTAGCATTATAAATAGGTATCCCAATGAGAAAATTCAATTTCATTATTTTGAATTTAGTAAACATTAGATCTACAGAACTCACTGCACTGATCATTTTTCAGTTTAAATTATTATAATCCAATACACCGTTCAAAAGTTATGGCCCTATAAAGATGGTGAAGAAGGGGTTCCGAATGCGAAAAAGTGGGTCCTTTTTCCAGACTCATTTTGGAGCATTTTTGGAGGGCCATAACTTTAAAAGTAATAAAATGTAAAATTTTCACAAAACCTCAAGATCTTATGGAGTTGTATGTGTCTATTTTTTTTGTGGGTCATTCTTTGATGTCGTTTTTTGATTAAATGGCCCTAAGTATGCTATTTCGTGCAGATTTTTTGCGCATGTCTCAAAAATGGAAAAATTGAACTATTTCAACAGCCTTTGAAAACGTCATCTCAAAAAAGGTATGTGCTCCGATTATACAGTAAATTTGACAAAGTAGAAATAAATGTTGGATTCTAATATTATTATTAAAAATATAAATGATAATTTAACTAAAATTCGACCATAGTTTAACTGGTTTAAAGATGAGAGAAGCGACCCCCATATAGCGTAGGCCACGCTAGGCCTTCGTTGTTCTGTTGAGCGCTTTTCGTGATCACACTAGAACCATGCCTAGGGACCGGGGCTAGGCTACAAAGATGCATCAACATTTTATAAGTTCTATAGTAACCTTGATGGTACATGGACAATAATCATAAACCCACTTAAAATGCTAAGGTATTGGTGTTACATATGCTGGCCTAAATATTGAGTCGAGTCTGGTCTGTCTATATTTATTATCTCGCAAGCGCACGACGGTGGCTATCTTTACTCACAATCACATCTCTCACCGGGGTCTACATACGTAGAGATGATTCATCTTCTAGCCTACTTAAGTCTATGCTAGGTCCTCCTAATCGCAAGATGGATATTTGATTGAATATTAAAACTTGGGTAAAGAGAATAAACTCGTCAAATTAAAAATAATCTGCTAGTTTTAATTGTATATTTGATCTTGTATCATCACAAACTATGCCTGCTGCAGGCTCTCTACCTCGCAGTGCAGCGCGACAGCAGCAGAACACGTGCAGCAGTGGGCGAACTGGAACCATCCATTTTTGCAGCTTGGTATAAATAGGTTTTAAGTGGTAGTGATTAGTGACTAATACGCGTGTGGTAAGTAAGCTTCACCGAATACACAATGGTGTGGTCTCGAATTTTTTCAAGTGTATTTACTCCCAAATTCACCGTATTTCAAAATGTTTTCATTTGATGACCATGCAAAATCTGTTATTAAATGATAGTTTATCAGATATAAATAAGATCTAGCTTTAATTTAGTTGTATTTTCGATCGGTTTTGTTCATGAACAATCGCTCAAAACGCAAACTTTGTCACTAATTTCGTTTTTTGTGGTGGATGAACACATCAATTTTGACGGTCATCAAGCGATTGTATTTTGAAATTTTAAAGGGGTTTCCCAATGTTTTTTTATGAGCGAAAATTTGGCTCACCAGGTTTTTTAACATATTTTTAAATTGCACTCATCAAATAC
>NW_022727062.1:2227424-2233651 GCF_011630105.1 Anneissia japonica
CTAATACGCGTGTGGTAAGCTTCACCGAATACACAATGGTGTGGTCTCGAATTTTTTCAAGTGTATTTACTCCCAAATTCACCGTATTTCAAAATGTTTTCATTTGATGACCATGTAAAATCTGTTATTAAATGATAGTTTATCAGATATAAATAAGATCTAGCTTTAATTTAGTTGTATTTTCGATCGGTTTTGTTCATGAACAATCGCTCAAAACGCAAACTTTGTCACTAATTTCGTTTTTTGTGGTGGATGAACACATCAATTTTAGACGGTTTACGCATCAAAATAAAGCTTGTTTAAAGCCTGATAACATGCAAAAAAATCATTCTGCTAGCTTTGATGGTCATCAAGCGATTGTATTTTGAAATTTGAAAGGGGTTTCCCAATGTTTTTTTTATGAGCGCAAATTTGCTCACCGGGTTTTTTAACACATTTTTAAATTGCACTCATCAAATACTACATCAATCTTGTTAAAAAACGTATGTAAGTGAACACTATAACATGCTTTTTAAAAATATATAAATTTTATTGGCAAAAATTCACAATGAGTATAGTATTTTCAACATCAAAATCATGGGTCTTCTCTTAGCACGTGATCCCTTTCAACAGCAATGAGATCAATATTACCACAGCTGCTCAGGATGGCTTCTTAAAACTGATGGTGGCCAGCGACTCCAGCAGCGATTACATCGGAAATAACTAAAAAAAAATTGTATTTTTTAACGTTATATTTGATCATCGATTCGTGAAATCACTGCATATTGCGAAAGTCCTACCTATGCACGGTACTAGGCCTACGTTGACGTCCCAGTACCCAACCGACTACAGTATTTTTTTTTTAGCAGCGACAAGGAATTTCCCCTAGTTTACGTACTTCTGTCAGTTCTTGCACACACAGGCAGTGTACAAAGAGACGTTCACTAGCAGGTAAACAAGTACTTATGTGTAGGGCCACACAGTCAGTCGTATTATGATTTATTATGATTCATTTTTGAGAGTCGTCTGGACGCGTTTTACGGTACATCCAATCGGCCATAGTTAAAAGGGGAGGAGCAAAGGCCAAAACGGAATATCAGCGTCCAAATGGTGTGCTATTCAAACGGTGTGCTATTCAAACAGTGTTTTCAGACGCATTTTGGTAGAACAATAGAAAAACGCGTCTGAATGCTGATTTGTCGCCTGGAATAATTTGGCGATCGCGTCTTAGTATGTTTGTACAAGTCAGGCATTTAGGATGGTGCAAAATATCTATGGTTGTGCTGCGAGGAAGTTGAAGCCATTGTTTAACTGACCTATTAATCAATGCTTGAGCCTTTTCTAGATTTGATTTAGCTATGTCATTTACAGTAACAAAATATCTAATACTCAGGATCATATAGTACAGTATGATCCATGTCTTATATTCACCTCTAATTTTTTTTTTTTTTAGATTTTCCATAAATTGTTTAACTAGATCCAAGAGTTTAGCACCTGCATTAGATGTAATTCGTCCAAGGAATTTAGTGGGATTGTCTTTAACAAACTGAATTGGCTCATTGTCTAATGAACAACTATTATTTTTGTCATTATTTGATAGGAAATAGCTCTTATCTGGTCTAGGGGTGAAGCCCATTTCCTTAGCCCTTAGTAATAATCGGCAAACGCTTTGGCAACGTGAGGGGATGGCAGAGAGAATTTTGTTTATCCCAACTAATTTTAGGAAGTGGCCTTTTGGGAGGGGTTGTTTGTCTAAATTTCCTATCAGCCAAGGCAGGTGCCAATTTTCTTCTGTAAGTGCTATCTCATTGGAGTGAGATTCTCCTTTACATGTGAGGTACACTGATCCATTATGTTTGAATCCTGAAATCTTCCCCAGGTACCATCCTGGCCTGGGAATACTTTGTTTAATGTAAACATAGGACCCTTCAGGGGGTAATCTTTAAGAATTTTAGACAGGGATATTTAGACGTCTTTGTTTTCCCTAACAACATCGAGAAGCGGATTAAAAGCTATGAGGAATATAAAAGGGGAGAGTGTATCTCTTTGGAAGATACCCCTTCGAATACTTATGACTATAGTCTCCCATTTGGCACACTTAATTTTAACTCTTAAATTATTATCTTAGAAAGATAAGAGCATATACAGTTCGCAACATCATAAAAGTTCAATACACCTAGTTTAAAAATCAATTCATGAGGGACGCTTCCAAAAGCATTGGCCAGAAACGTCACAAAGGCTTTAAAGTTATACTTTTCTGCATCTTCAGTTGAATAGCATTCAATGACTAAATGTGTTCTATCAGGCCATTAGTGCCTGTCAGGAAACCTTTCTGGACAGATGCGTTTGTCGATAAAAATGTTTCCAAGCGACCAGCGATTATCTTGTTTTGAGATGCAAGACGTCAGAGGAATTGGTCGAAAATTTGAAGGGTCATTAGTATTCCCCTTCTTATATATATGGCACACTTCACCAAACGACCACGATGTAGGTGGGGTTTTACCGTCTAGGAGCACCTTATTAAATAAAGTTGCCAAAAAATGATGGCTGCTTTGAATATGTTTTAAATATTTGTAATTCATTCCATCTGGACCCGGTGCTGACGACGACGATGATTTCTTTAACATATTTTTTATGTCTCGAGGTTTAACTGCTTCCAAATTAAACGGTGCGTTTATGCACGGAGGTGTAATGTTAGATGGTATTCCATACGTTTTACGGTAATATGCATTTATCTGCCTTAAAACGATGGAATTTCGTCAGCATTACTGTTCATTGAAATACTCTTAGCGAAAAAATAAGGGTCATACCGTCTGTCTTGCATTGTCTGCTTTATCTGCCTCCTTGGTAATAACATTGTGTGCGCGAATTACCTCAGTACAGTTATCATGGCTCGGCCAATATATATTCCGACGCTCGTTGTTCTTCAGTTTAGTTGCTTTCTCCCTAATCTTCTGAATGCTCCTTTTCCTATGTGGACCATTATTTTGTTTTTCATAGAAACCATGATTTAATAGTGTTGTTCTTAATACATTACCAAATTCAAGAGCTGCTGCTTCAGGTCCGATAATGTCGTTGCACAGTTCTGTGTGTATTGGTGAGACAGCGCATTTAAAGTCTGCATTAATTGCATTCCAATCCGGCCGACTGGATTCGAATAATGGTTTCATTGCGAGCCGTACAGGTTGGATAAAAACGTTGAAGCACTGTGTTGATAGCCTAGCTTTAAGAATCCACAAAAAACACAGAATTGATACAAAAACACCAAAATTATAACTTAAAACGTATTCTAGAGTAACTCTGTGAGTGCCAGAACATCAGTGTAGAGCTTACAGTGGGGTTAAACCCGGGATATTAAGGCAAACACTAAGAGCTGTTATAAGCGGTCGACTCCATTCGTCATCATATTCTTGCCAGTATTATGCAAGAAAACCTTACATTTACAGAAAAGATAATTATTTCTACCCACCTATAAGGTACCTAGAAAAGCTCTTAATTAGGTTTGACATATCACAGAAAAATATAGATTATTTCAAGGTTTCTTTATTGCAGTGTTGCAGTCTTTCCAGAGACTTCCATATCACAGATAAATGGATTGTAAACTAATCATTGTGAGTGTGACAGATTATTATGACCTGTAATTAAATAATAACATAATAAATAAACTGCCGATAAACTTCAAGCAGAACTTTGTAACATTAGAAAATTTATGTCATGGAATGGGTACCCTTTAAAAGTTGTTAACCATATACTTAATAAATTATATGAACCTAATTGTATACATAGGCCTACTGATGATAGCTTGATTCAGATTTGGGTTAGATTGCCTTATCTAGGAAAGTCAGGTGAATCCATTTTATTTAGATGCTTAAACAAAGTAAAGAAACACTTAGTTAAAGAGGTAAAATTTATAACATTATTGCAGTACAAAAATGTCTCTCATTTTATATCTACTAAAGATCAAACCTTAAGGAATATTATATATTGTTAGTCTCAAAAGTGCTGCTGCGGAATACCGCGATATGGTTATTAGCAATCGAGATGAATGTATACAAATTGTCAATTTACGCGGTGGTGATTAGCAATCGAGATGAATGTATACAAATTATTTACGCGGGGATACCGCGATCCATCGCAATTGAAACATATGTCTGTAGGCTATCAAATACGCAGGTACACCGAATCAATATCCACACACAAGTTGCTCAAACGAGGACGATAAATGCGCCGACAACGCTCATGCGAGAATATCAGGTCATAACACTCGCTAAAGTAGGTTACTGTTGTAGTTGATGTGACGTTTCCACGGAAAAAAGATTATATTTTTTTTTTATCGATCGAGATCATCGAGATTATTTACAACTAGTAGAACTTTAGCCTATACGCGGGCCATTGCAGTGGCTGGCTACCGCAATCCAGTGTCATTCTTCAAGATAACGCGGTTATACCGCGATAAGGGTGATTGACCGTGATAAACGTGTACAGTTGTAAGTTTACTTGGGAATACCGTGATCCATTTGCAAATGCAATCATGTACAGCTGTAAAAGCGGGGATACCGCGGTAGCTTGATGTAAACGCCTGGGGTCCATTAAACACAATCAAATAATTCATGACATGGATTTTTTATTGAAAAAATTCAAACACACAGACAGTACAAACAATAAAAAGATAAAATTAATACAAGAAATTAACATTACAGTACTAAGATATAATATTATTCAAATCATTTATAATAATATTATTCAAAATCATATATAGGCCTACAATTATTTCGAATTCGAAAATCATGTACAGGTATAACTTACAAGCGGGTATACTGCGGTAGCTAGTCATACGCGGGAATACCGCGGTAGAAGATTGATTTGAACGCCAAAGGCCCATTGCAATCAAATCATATGCACGTATACCACGGGAGCTAGTTTGGCTTTCAACTTGGAGGTGGGATGCGATCATGGGACTATTCTTCGGGACCGAATCAAATATAACTGAAACTTTATACGCGGGAATACCGCGTTAGATTGTTGCCAGAGGTCCATTTCAATCAGGCATGTTGTACATGTATAGCATAATAAGCGGGTATACTGCATGAGCCAACTTTGTTTTAAACTTTACTGGAACATATGCGGGAATATATATAAATATATATGAACGCCAGAGACCCATGTCAATCAGGCATATTGTGCATGTATAGCCCTTGTTCTTAATAGGCGGCCCGCGGGGCCATTTAGTCTGGCCCGCGCAAAAAAATTATATAATAATTTTTTTTAATCATTAAAATAAAGAATGAATAATAATTTGATGAATATTTTTCAAATAAAGTGAAGACCAAAATGGAATCCCTGAGCCTCGGGGAGGGTTTGAAGGTGGCGGTGTGAAGTAGCGCAAGCATTGAAAACTCTGGTATCCAATGACGACAATAGAAATTTGGTGCATAGACGTTGTTATTAATGTTATGCATAAGCCTATTACTAAATACAGTAACGTTTATATAGCCTCAGATAGGCGTAGATTCCATTTGGCCCACGAGACCTTAAAATTAAACCGCCACCAATTAAAATTACAGTAAACATAATTAATATAAAAAAATAACTCCATTGGCATGCCCTCACATGTTTGTACATAAGAAGTCAGCCGGCTATTTTTAGAATCTGACATTCTTTCCTTGGACAACATTCCTGAATTAGCGCGTATGAAGACCTTGATCGTCTCCGATAACAAGTCTTGTTTGGCGGCGTACAAAGAATTTGTTACTGACATGGTGTCAAGTTCTCTAAGAGTATCGTGGGAACCGAACTTGTGGGAAGCTTCTCATTGAATTCATCGTTTCTAGGCAACTTTAGTAGAGTACTGGGAACTTTATATTCTTTTAAAAAATTATTGACTACAGTGCACCCTCTAATTAATAATAGGCTTACTTGGCTATGGACCTGCATCACACATGAGGTAGAGGTACAGGTGTTGTTATAAGGCCTGGTAACAAAAATTATTAGTTTATCACCCCCTCCTTCATCATTTTTGGGAAAATCCTGTTTTTTTTTTGTTGTTTTTTTTTGTAATGAACATATTTTTATTTCAAACGATCATCTTTCCACCTTTTATGACTTGAAAAGCTCAGAATTTCTTGCATTTATTTGTATTGGTACAACAAAAACATATTTTTTTAAATATAAATTTGATTCCATTCTTATGACGTTTTATAAATTTGTCCTTTGGGCCTAACCATTCATTTACCAGCAAACATCGGTAA
>NW_022727062.1:2234094-2237064 GCF_011630105.1 Anneissia japonica
CAAAAATTATTAGTTTATCACCCCCTCCTTCATCATTTTTGGGAAAATCCTGTTTTTTTTTTGTTGTTTTTTTTTGTAATGAACATATTTTTATTTCAAACGATCATCTTTCCACCTTTTTTGACTAGAAAAGCTCAGGATTTCTTGCATTTATTTGTATTGGTACAACAAAAACATATTTTTTTAAATATAAATTTGATTTCATTCTTATGACGTTTTATAAATTTGTCCTTTGGGCCTAACCATTCATTTACCAGCAAACATCGGTAAGAACCTCCCTCCCTCATCAGTTTTTATTCTTTGGCAGTGTGATAAACTAATATTTATTTTATGGGGCCTAATAGTGTTTTAAACATTATGATTTATACTTTACTATAATTAGACTGACTTTTTTGTGTTTTCTTTTTTCCCCTACAATTATAAAATGTATAGAAAATGTTATATTGCTGCACAGTACTACTGTACAGGGTTTGATTATAATACGGCATATATCCGAAATGTATGGTAAGTGTTTGTGGTATGTGCAGTAGTATTCGTGTAACTATTGTAACTATCAAACTTATAAATTTTTGAAAATGAAAAGCAATAGAAACAAGAAATGACACATATATATTCACCACATATAACTATAAATAAACTATTTATTGAACTTCCAACAGGGACCCCCCTGCAATTATAAAATGTATAGAAAATGTTATATTGCTGCACAGTACTACTGTACAGGGTTTGATTATAATTAGGCCTATTTACGGCATATATCCGAAATGTATGGTCAGTGTTTATGGTACAGTATGTGCAGTAGTATTCGTGTAACCATGGAGAAAATAAAATAGATCTCCATGGTGTAACTATTGTACCATGGAGAAAATAAAATAGATTTTATTTTATTTTCTCCATGATTGTACTATCAGACTTATAAACTGTTGGAAATTAAACGCAATAGAAACAAGAAATGAAGCATATCAATCAAACAACTTCCAAAGTAGGAAGATCTTCATTTAAACAATGTTTTTCAAGCAGCCGGCTGTATCTACATTTTTCGTTCACATCATTTACTAACTGTTTTTTTGAGATAGGTATACCTGTGTTCCTGAATTGCAAAAACACTTGACTCATGATTGCTTTAACTTTTCTTTCATCAAGTGGGTCTTTGCCCTGTCTACCACCAATATTACTACGGCTTAGCTCATGTCTTTCAAACAAACAGTCCAGTAATGACTTAATTACTGTCATTGGCCTCTGGTTTACCTTTAGAACTTCTATGTACTTTTCTCTTGGCATTGTCACCGGTACCACGGTACAGTCTCTCCCACCAACAATGACGAAGCCACTGCTGTCAAGTTCCATTTTCGGTTGAATAGGCCCATTGCTGATTGGTACATTTTCCATGTTGCTATGGTCTGTGTCTGGATGGTCGGCATTTTGATTTTTTTTATTTGCTCTGATAACTGTCAGCAGTTCTGTCAATATGACGTTGGTGCGCCGTTGCTCATTTCTTGTTATTTCCACTTCCAACAAAAGTTTCTTATACGACTCTTGCCAGCTGCAATTACAGCATTTTCGGCCTGTTGAAAAAAATATGTAGAGTATATTTGGTTTACCGGTACCATTGCATTTCATATCCTGAACTTTAAACAACGACGGTTTAAAAAGCGGAACATGACTTGTAAAAGCAGGACGATTCCATATATGTTTTCACTTTAAAATTTAAAATTTATTTTACTTTGTTAATCTTACGACTATACAAGAAATAAATGTGGCTGGATTCTTTTGTTCTCTAGCTTGTGATGCTATGTGTTTAATTGATATATGTAAATAAGGTTTCAGGCCTATTCGGTAGTTGTTTATATTTTACACTGTTCAGTGATTATGAACTGAGCATGAGCAGTAAGCATTCGCTCGGCTTTAACAGTGTTCGGTTGATATTTGCATACCAAAAGCATGCTCTCCTTGTATAGTTGTCTCAGTTTTAACTTTTAACTTTTAATTTTGAATTATGAAGTCAGTAATGATAATAATAATAATAATTTAAAAAAAAAAACTATTAATATCAGACAAACATGAAATTTGAATTCACAATTTTTTTTAAAACAACGGTTTAAAAACGGGACAAAATCCTGGCGCCGCCACTGAATCGATCTCGAGAAGCACATCTCGAAATTAAGCCTCCCTCTATTTATACAGATAGCATATGGCGACCAGGCTTATTAATCTAGACAGTAAAGGATATTAATACCGGATAAAGCGACAGTTCAAATTCGCGCATTTGTCATCATTTTGCTTATAGCATGCCTCATTGTTGCAAAGGATGACTTGATTTACTTACCAGCATGAACATGTTCTACCTCATCTTCATTGTAATGACTTGGCACAGACACTTCTGAAAAGCAAATTAAAATAAAAAAATTAATACCGAACTAACGCACAGTTTAAATTCGCACATTTTTACCATACCGTTAAACCAGTGTGAGTGTGCCCATCCAGAGGTCCCAATTCAAAAAGTGCAATGACCTGATTTAACACTTACCAGAATGTACATGACCCACTTCCTCTTCATTATTATGACTTGGCAGAGACACTTCTAAAAAAATAAAGTTAAAAACGGTATTAATACCGGATAAAGCGACAGTTCAAATTCGCGCATTTGTCATCATTTTAATAATAGCATGCCTCATTGTTGCAAAGGATGACTTGATTTAATACTTACCAGCATGAAGTCGTTCTACCTCATCTTCATTACTATGGATTGACACAGACAATTCTGAAAATCAAATAAAAATTAAAAATTAATACCAGACAAACGCAGACAATTGCGCATTTTTACCATACTAAAATCCTGGAATATTTTAACAGAGTAACACTTTTAATTTTAACAGAGTAACACTTTTTAATACCAGCATGAGGATTGTATGTTTTTATTTTTATTATTATTATTATTATTATTGTTATTATTATTATTATTATTATTAT
>NW_022727062.1:2237117-2241672 GCF_011630105.1 Anneissia japonica
TTGTTCGTCCTCGGCACCTTATGCCAACATTGTCAAAATGACAGATTAAAAATTTTGAATTGCTATAACTTTTCATTTTCTTGGTCAATTTTCACAAATCAAATTGCAGTTTATAGAAGCATTTAACAAGCTTGCGGTTAAAAAAAATCAAATGTAACAGACATTGCGAAGTACCCAAAATTAATAAAATACACCATAACACGAATGGCACGCATAGACTAATAATTGACGGCTGTACTCGCAACTAGTATCGGATTGTCGATGCCACAGTAAAGATCAAATGACTGTACGCACGCGCTATGTTCGAGAGCGGAGATGTGCGTCCTTTTGTTGAATTACCTTGTTCAATTGTTGTCACCTGGTTTAATTAAAAATAGATAAAAAGCATGTTTGAGTACAGAGAATGTTTTTATGATTCTCGTTTTAGTTTCTTTTTTTTACATTAAAATCGCAGCCACGACTAAGTTGCATATTTTCAAAGTTTTAAGCCAATATAAAACATCAGTCAAATTTCAATATTATTATTTCCTTCAACACAAGCACAAGGTATGAAAATAGTGATAAAAATATCTCAACATTCACTGAAATTTGAAACATCGGAATTTAACAAAAGGTACAGGCCTATGAAGAAAAAAAATATTTTTGACACCATTATGTTATATTCGGAAATCAAGACCTGAGCGGCCTATGAATATGGAGCATTTTATACCCAGACTGAATGTTTAATATACAGGACTTTGTAGTACAGTACTTTCTAACATCTTTCAGCGCTAATGACAAGCCAGTTTGTTTTTGTTTTTTTTTTGTTTTTTTTGTTTTTCTTCTTCTTTATGACTGGCGCTAAAGCTGTGCATCAAATATTATAATATTTAAGCATTTCTCGCAATGTAGATAGTGTGTCGATACTACAAACAGAACATTTCCGCGTAAAGTATTGTCTTACACCTCTTAATGTTTTTACATCTTGTGAAGTTTAATAAAACATTAAATGCGATTTTAAATTGACTTTTTCGGCTGGTTTTTAAAAATAATTTGGAAACAATCTGATTGGGGAATGGTCTTTAAAAAAGTTTTACCTTGCACTTGAATTTGTCGTTGATGGATATGGTAAGTGTCTGTCCCTTTGAAGAATCAGCTTTAATGCAGCATACCTTGTCACCTGCCTGCAAATTTTGTGGACACTTGAAGATGGGGAAATTAGATTTGTCCACAGTGAATCCACTCCGCTTCAGTAGCTGCTCCCTGCACATTTGTTTCTCAACCCAGTTTTTAGCTTGATATCCAGTCCACTTGATTGAGTAATGAAACTCACTGACATCCCGCACAGTGCCATGTAGCCAACACCCACTCGCTGGATCCACAGCTTGGACCTTTTTTCCAACAGGAAACATTTTGAAGTCTGGCAAGTCTGAAATTTTACCAAGTGCGCTTTACAGAATGATCTAGTCACGAATGAAGTCTACAGCAGAATGCTGTAGACTACAGCAGAATGCGAAAGTCCTTGTTTTTTTGGCGTGGTTGCAATATGCGTTGGGGACCCACCCTTTAACCTATACACTAGGGATTAGGCCTATGTTACGTAATATTAACAACACATAGTTATTGCCAGTCAGAGAGCCCCAGTGTTGACTATCTATTAATTGAAATAAATATTGAAGACTATCGGATCATGCTTGAAATTGTGTTGTGCTCAGCAAAATGCAGCATTGATACTTTATTATTAACAAAAATATTAATACTAATACTGTAGCCTAAAAATTAACTGTGAATAATATTAATATAGGCCTACATAGAAATAATAATGACAATATTAATAAAGTATATCTGTAGTGTAGTAAATGTAAATTGACAATAAAAAAAAATATATATACCTTTTGAAACTATGACGTTGCATTGGCCTTTCGTTTTCGACCTCTTCACTCGCCATAATGCACAAGCAGTTTGTGACAATTTGCGTCCGTTTTCGTTGTGTGAACATATTTGCAACCTTGTTCACACATTAACTCTTGTCTTGTTTTTCCCTGGAGAGACGGGCAACCACTGTCTATTCCTGAAGGAAATAATTTATATTGTACCTTTTTACATTGTTTATATCAAATTAAGTGTCTTATACTACATTATTTTACTCTTATAATGTTGTAGTATAATAGTAGGTCTATTGTATAATTTATTGGTACCTTGTAGCAATGATGTTGAATCTATTTATATTGGTAAATACAGTATAAAGCAATCTATGTTTATTTTAGTTTACTGCTGCCAGTTTAATGAGTAGCTTTCCTATAATTGCTATTTGTGGCTGTGAAAATACTTTAATACTGTACATAATATAGGCCTACTTAAAAGGAATGTTTTGAACTTACGAATGGATGATACGGTGCATGTTTGAATTGAACCAAGAAGGTAGTTCGATTTTAAATTAACACTCACCTATCATTTGTTCTTTCATGTGAATTACTCTGTTTTTCATTTCCAGCCAGGTACTGTAATGTCCCTCTAAGTCTTTACTGTAGGTTGGTGTAAACATTCTGTCTTCACATTATCCGATGTAATCCATAAACTTGGTTTTTCTAACTGTGTTCGTGGTGCAATGATTGCACTGGGTGTCCCTGCACTTCACAAATTCCAACATATTGGTCCTCCTTGTGCAGTGTTTAAGTAAAAAAAAAGCTCTAGTGCCAAGAATTTTCTTAATACCTGATTTGCAGAATTCTTTCATAACGGCATGATCCGAATATACTTTTACACCTTCCACACATGCAATCTTTACCGGTTTAACTTTAAATCCATCGTGGGTCATATTCCAATAGCAATTTAATTGATCGATCGCACTATCGAAGACTTTGATATTCTTTCTTTTCTTTTCTTCTTCTGAGATGTTCTGTTCAGAAGGTGGTATTGCTTCACCTGGTAGAGTTATTGGTAGAGTAACGCTTACCAATTGTTTCAATAGTGGCGACCACAGATGTTCTATAGGATTTTCTTTGGAGTGCCCTGCTGCCAGGTTTGCCACTGCATAGTAATCAAAGTTCAAATCTCTCCAAAGCCGCCCCTGATATATCAATGTTTTGGTGGACTTTGTGGACCAGTCCGGACCACCATCAGACATGATCATACAAACAGTTTTGCCTTTAAATTTGTTATCGCTTAAAATACGGTGGAAAACGTTTGCGTGCGTTTCAGCAGTAGAAGAATGAAACATTCCCGCTCTGTTGAATATATTCATTGGCCCTGTTCTGCCATAAGTCACATGCATTCTCCCATACTTATCATTATGGAAGCTACCATCATTGTCAACATCCTTCCTCGTGATGGGAGAATGCGACCTTGAGCGCCTGTTGGTTTCACGCGCCTTCTGTCGCTCTTCACTTCTTGATCGTTTTCTAGAAGTTTTTTCTTTTGTTTCCATAATCAAATACCCTGATGGTATTATTTTGGAGCCAGCGTATGGAAAGTCATGGTCATTGTACTCAGGTTGGTCGTCCTCAAGATAAAATCGCCGGATTTGGTGATAGCGACTAACCGCTAAAGTTCCCACATTTATTTTATTTTTATCGTCGCACGACACTCTTATACAGTCGTCTTTGGAGAAAGTGCAAGCCTCATTTAACATTGCACTCTGGATGGGATTTCTTGACAGCATTGTTTGATTTTCGCGGTACCCGAGCTTTTACTAGCCCTTTGAACCGTGCCCCATTTTTGGTGTTTTTTCGTGGAGCAGTCATCAACCTGTCAAATGTAAACATTAAAATACTGTAATAATATTAATAATAATAATAATAATAATAATAATAATAATAACAATAATAATAATAATAAAATCAATAACTTTAGGAACAAAAATGTGCATTATTGTTTTTGAAAAATGATGAAAATCGCTTTAAACAATTAACATTATCGAACAATTGTCAATTATGTTGTTATAAGGCTATAGCAGCTTTTGCACTTATGTATATAAATCCATATCATTCTATATATCCCAAGATTTAATGAAAATTAACAAAAAAAAAATTCCCAAGGTGTCATTAAAAATTAATGTACTGTATTACCAACAATATCCAATAATGGTGACGATAATACAAGCATTAAACAAAAAACTACAAAATTACCTATGCACAGTTGTCCGACTTATTCCTGCCTCTTGGAGTCCATCTACATTTTCCTTCAAATGTTCTGTTATGTCATTCAGTGTGACACCGCAAGTTGTTGCTGCAGACGTACGTCGCCTTTCCTGCACTGCAAAAAAACCGTTTGCGCTGAGAAATTGGTTCGTAACGTCAACTAAGCTCGTAAACTGCTCATGTTTTGCTGGTCTCCCAATCTTTTCTCTTTGCTTTTTCGGTGGTTTTTTTGTGGCTGTGTCTCCGCTCAATTCTTTCATCAGGCCTTTGGATTGGATTGGATTTTATTCAGTGTAAACACCAAGGATTGCCCACGAAAGTCTAGAAGAAGACTTATTTCCAGTGGGGTCCTTCTGGTGGTGATTGGACAGTACACCGGGAGACAATCCCCTACTCTTTCCCGAAGAGTGTACTGTGTTCTTTAACGTGCACATGGG
>NW_022727062.1:2241741-2246074 GCF_011630105.1 Anneissia japonica
TCAGCCCTCTAGCTGAAACACAAGGAGAGGCAGCGATGGGAATTGAACCGGGGACCTAGAGATCTCCACGGTTCAGCGCACACACAGTGGCTACCATCAGATTAGCCGACTGAGCTAAGCTGCTCTCTGAATAGACATAATCATTTGCTCTGTTAACCTGTTCCAGGACTAACTTATTCAATTCATTCATAGCGTCCATCTAGAAAGTCGTCTGTCGAAATCAAATCACTCAATGCGGAAAATCAGCGGTCAGGTGGATAAGCAACATTGGTCAAAACGGGAAATGGTAGACGGTATCGTAAGTAATAATCGGCGGTTAGATGGATAAGCAATGGTCAAATCGGGAAATCGGTAGACGGTATCGTAATCAGTGGGCGGAAGTAATAATCGGCGGTCAGATGGATAAGCAAATGTCAAAGCGGAAATCGGTAAATGGTATCGTATGGTAATCAGTGGGACAAAGTAGTAATCGGCGGTCAGATGGATAAGCAATGGTCAAATCGAAAATCGGTAAACGGTATCGTAATCAGTGGGCGAATGTAGTAGGCCTAATCGGCGGTCAGATGGATAAGCAATTGTCAAAGCGGGAAATCAGTAGACGGTATCAAAATCAAACGGTATGGTTGCAACGATCACGAATGAAGAAGTGAAACTAAACAGTTTACAAAGTCGTACACTTTGCTTCAAGTTTGCCTCATCAGATTAAATGATGGGGCGGGGCTTTGGCATTATTAACAAACTCAGATAATTTGGTTTTGCTTAAAATTTGACCTTTGAACTGTTTTGAACCACTGTGACTGTTTCATAAAAATTATGTTGTTAATTTTTATAATTTCCTTATTGAAATAAACTTTTAATGAAATTTTTTAAGACAAAACAATGTGGTAAATTTATTTCAACAATGCTGTTTAAAATATAATAGACCTAGGCCTACTTAAGAGAAAATTACATACAGTACACTACCAAATATCCTAACAAAATAGACATAGTATTTACATGAGGTAATTATCCAAACAGAGCAAAGTAGGTATCATGACGAGAAAGTATAGGCCTATTATTGAGATAAATCATTTTGGGACGCAGTAAACAAATTGTATATTGGAGCAAGTTATCAGTCTGAGAACCATGGTTCAAGTTAATAAAATAATCAATACCCAGTGTCTCAGAGATTTTTATTCTCAATTGGGTAGGCCTACAGGTAGTAGGCCTATTTTGATATATTTTTTTTTCTTCCAGAAAGGTGAATAAAAAACTTTAAATAACTTTACTAATTGCTATTATATATATATGACTGTTTTTAACTAAAGCATTCAAAATTATGTTTTAATATTTTAATATGCCTACAATAAAGTAATATTAACGCTGACATGTTATTATAATAATTTTTATATATTTATTTATTTTATTACATCACATCAATACCATGGTGAAAACGTGTGAGCAATCAAAATAAAAAATAAACATAAAAAAGACAGTTAAAAAGTTAACAACTGAATAGAATTATGTCATTACATAAAAAATATTAAAAAAATGCATTATGATAAGAATGAAGTCTGGCAATTAAATTCTGACTGAATGAATGCTGTTTCAAAAGAAGCCCATTCATCTTGATCAGGACGTGTACGTGATCTTCCTTCCAAGATTACTATTTCAAAATGAAGAGATGAATGTTAACTGAGAACATTTTTATTTTTGAATAAAAGTTCAAGTTACTTTAAATGAGACAAGTATAGGCCTACAGTACAGGTTTATCAGGAATCATTAACTGAGCGTCATGATGAATACGGGATTATAAAATAGTAACACAATTTTATAAAGTGTATACGACTGATATAAAATTCATGCTCTAGTACAATGAACCTCAAGATACTGTGTAGTATTGAAGTATTGAAATAAACAATTTTGAGACAGAGTAAACAAAATGTATATTGGAGCAAGTGCAGATCAGCGTGAGAACCATTGTTTATGTACAGAATAAAATAATCAATACTCAGCATCACGAAAACTGTTTATTACCAATGTGGTAAAAGTACCAAACGTGTACAAAAAACTTTCTCTAAAATAAAAATAGGCTCCCAACGGGAGCGTGTCTATGCCCTATACTGCCTGAAATTATTTTTACTAACAAAGTATCCACATTGGGATTTGGTTATCAGGGAAATGTGGTGTTGTTTTGGCACGGTCTAGCGATAAGATACTGAAGATGACACATGGCCACTTGACACAAGTTACTCTTACATCATCATTATTATTATCATTATTATTATTATTATTATTATTATTATTATTATTACGTTACTCTTACATTACTCATTAGCATAATACACCCCTGAGGGGGCATAGACACAAAAACTTTGTTCACTCAGTTGCTGAACTTTACTTTGCATTACTAGTGAAAACTAGGCCCCGACAGAAACAAAAGTAGTAGTTGCATTCATATCATTTTTTCCATGAATCGATGAACCCTATATAGGCCTAGCACCTGATGATTGAGGTACTCCTCATGAAACAGCCTGTAGTGCAGTAAAATGTTGAGTCTTTAACCCAGTGTCGGCTAGCAACTAGGGCTACAATACTTAATTTCTGATGCACAGAAATGGTATCGCGTGTTGTTTTTGCGGAGTAATATAATCCTACCGCATGTATGCAAAGCGACAGGCTGTCCTTTTTTCACAAGGGTTGTGCGTGCTTAAGTACAACTTTATTCTAATCAAATGCGTCATACCAAGAAGTGCCGCGGTTTGGCTTTATCTACAGGCACTGTAGTTGCGCCGTTTTATGCCAGATCAAGTACACACACTTGTATACATTTTCACAACTTGCATCAAGATTTTTTTTTGTAGTTATTTAAATTTTGCACTTATTTTATAAATGTCCACATCTCCAGCTGTAAAAATGATTTGTTAAAAATAAAATATAATTGAATAAATTTACTACTCAGTCTTGTTGATGCTTATATTTTCATGAACCGAAATATAAATGGTTTAGAAATAATAAAAGCTTCATTTTACATTTCACCTCAGCCTAAATTTGTTCTTTAATTTTGTTCGTAATTTTTAAGCAATTTTAGCCTCAGTGTTCTTATAAATGTGTTCTTGTAAAAAAAAAGTGTAACATTGAATTTAAAGTGAAAAAAGTTGCCACAAGTAGGCTCCCACGATAATCTTGGGAAAGCAGACACCAAGTCAGTTGTTATACCTTCTTGGTAACAATTGATTTTATTCGATTAACACAGCATTGTTTTCTTGTATATTATGAATTTGTTTACGTGTAAACTTATTTCAGACAATGGTTAAGATCAATTTCTGTTGTGTGAAAACAACAATGTTTTTTTAAGAAAAACTTTTACATAGCTAACATGCTTTGCTTTTCCTTGTTTATGTCATATTTGTTTTGTTTGTTTTGTTTTGTTTTTTAAAAATATACCCAGGCCTACTCGATTTGATCATAATATCACTCTCTCCATGGCATTCAAAGCAAGCTACTCTTCCGCGGTATCCTCGCGTAAAGTTTCAATTGTATTATACAGTACCAGTACGATTTGATCCTGAAATAGTATGATCCAACTCTAGTATAGTAACAATCAAACTACAGCGGTTTACCCGGTTGGTTTTAATATTATAATAATACACCAATGACTATTGCAATAAATAATAAATAAATAATATTGCACTAGTTTTCTGATATAATTAATGTAACATATGCAATGAAATAAAATGTATGTTCGGATTACCCAAGGTACGGTGTATTACATTATCTTAATCAAAACGAATATTTTTTCATGCTCTGGATGAGATTTTTATTAAGTTGCCTAAAAATATGCTATGTTTGATTTTAGGTTTTTATACTAAATTATTTCTTAGTTGTTTTAATAATTAATTATATTCTTGCTTTGGGCAATTTCGTAAATTAGTAAAACCAAATGGTAAAAAATTAAAATACACCAAATGTGTATGTGTGATACATCATTTTGAAGCTAATGAGTTATATTTTTGTGAAATAATAGGGGTCCCAAGTTGTGGAAGTGAAATTCCTGGAGATTTTGTCGTGATGGTCATTCCAAGGATTGTCGCGCGCCGCGACGCGCTGCGGCGCATGTACTGCAGTTACATCATCACCGTCAACACACTTTATAAACAGAAACTTATTGAAAATACTACAATAAATAAACAGTACACATTTATTATGCTGCATCACTTAATGATATTTAATCATTACAGCAAAAACATTAATTTAAGGGTAAAAACTACACCCCGCCGGACACCATCCCGGTATTTCAAGGTTTCGGGGATCATACATTTATTTACAAAAATATACACACTATACTGTACAG
>NW_022727062.1:2246097-2249226 GCF_011630105.1 Anneissia japonica
GCTTATATCGCTGTAGAGGCGCAGTTCTGATCGAGCTTGGACAAAAACAACGATTTCGGGAGGAATCCGGGAGAAATTATAAATCCGGGAGAAAATGTTGGGTTTCCGGGAGCCCGGGAGATCGATCAAAAATCCGGGAGACTCCCGGGTGTTCCGGGAGACTTGGGAGCCCTGAAATAAAAAAATAATTAAGAATTCACTTACCACATGGAAAATAATTGGAATTCAATACAATTAATTAATATTTTGAAATACTAAAGAAAATGTAGTTATAATTTTAATTTCCAATTTTTTCCCTTGCAAAATATCAGAATCTGATTCACTTTTCATTAAAATAATGAATTAGTATGTATTGTGTAATTTGTTGAAATTTTTTGACTTTTTGTAATTAACGCCATATTTTAAATTAAATATTTAAAAATAATGAAAATATGGATGTACGTTCGTCACAAGAAAATGACATGTTTATTTCCTTTTCTAACCAGGTACAAAGAAATTACCAAAACTCTGTTATAAAGCATAAAGCAAATTGGAAGCCTACCATTAATTACAGTAATTAACAAAACCATGTGATTTTTTCTGTATCCGTCACTGTATGTCCGTCACGCTGTGTAAAATGTGTTATAACCTATGAAATATGGTGAAAATTTGAAAAACTTTCAATGTGCCATATGTCTGTTGTTACAGTAGGCTACATGTTGTGCACAAAACATAATACAACATGGACAATTCTGAGTATGAGCCCCATACTTGAGTTTCTGGTCGAGATCAATTTAGGCTTACATATTTTTCCTCCCTGAAGCACATTTTGTCTTATTGTTATCAAACAGTGTGTAATATGCACATATTTTCAGTACTATGGGCTTACATTACAAACAAAAACAATTTTGAACAAAAATTTTAAGCAAATATCCAATAAAAACCAGGCAGGCAATACACAAATTACATAATAATGTTATCATCTTGACTAACACAGATACTCTATCTACTTCATCATAACAGTGTCCTGTAATTACAATTACAGCTAACATATGAGGCATGTCGTTGCAAAATGGCTAAGTTGTAGCAAAAGTTGAAATTCAAGTTATTGGTATTTTCAGATACCTGAGTATGTGATCTTTAAAATGAGGGGTCATTCATTCAAATTAGACAATTCAAGCCTAAGTTATTGGAAAGTGAATGTATAGCACTCGTAGGGTAAAGATAAACATGATTTTGAGTAATTGCCTTCCAAAGTTATTTGTGCATACATTGTTTAATAGAATGAACTATCAAAATAACATTAAATAAACAATTTGTTGACCATTCCCGGAACTAATACTTTGGGAGATGATTAAAAAGACATTAAACTGTTGATCTATAGTGAAAAACAAATTTGGATTTTTAGGCAATTTTTTGAGCTCCCATATTTTATAGCTCATTTACTCAATACTAAACTGTGCGACAACTTAACCATTTTGCCATGACATGCCTCATATGATATTATTTTTTTATATTCAAATTACAGGATATTATTATAAATGTAAGATAAGACACCTTATTTAGCATGAGTAACCATACAGTCATCTTGATTAACTACAATTACTATGATTTTTCTTATATTGCAAAAATCTAGTTCTATACATTACAGGTGTTTATAATAATCTCTAATTCCAGAACCTTTAAAATCTAAACTTGCCTATTGCAGGATTCTTTATACAACGAAGGAGTTCTTGCTTTTTTATATTCATTTATTTTGTTGTTTAGTTTCATTTTGATGCTAAAATTGGCGTTCCATACAATATCGCCAAAAGTCAAGTGGTGCAGTGCAAAAGTCAAGTGCAGTGCAAACGTCAAGTGGCACAGTGCAAAAGTCAAGTGGGGCAGTGCAGAAGTCAAGTAGCGGCACACACATTTGGATTTGCACTGCGCCACTTTAGTTTTGCACTGCGCCACTCAACTTTCGCACTGTGCCACTTTAGTTTTGCACTGTGCCACTTGTGGTTTGTCCTTTTGGTGTTCCATATATTGTTGGCTAACTTGACTCAACCGTCACAAGTACAGTATAACCAGACAATGACTGACTCTCTTAATCGGAACTGGAAATGCTGGATGATCTTATTCATGAGATATTTAAGCATATAACCTCGTGCAATAATGTTTGACAAATATATTTTGGATTGGTTTTATCTCCTACATCTTTATTATTCATCATAAACGTAAGATATTACCAATGGTTCAACTTCACATCATACAGGACCTACATGCAAAATATCAGCTTTTTACAAGTCATTTTACTACTAGCTTATGTGTTTACAAAGCCAACGTGACCTCTGTGACGTCACTTATTTTGGGAAAACGACGACAAGGTTTATATCGTTGTTAACAATATAAACAAAAATGTGCACCTTTTAATTTTGGGGGGTGGATGTGGTGTGCGTTTTCCCCCTCTGCACCCCACCTATCTATGGGCCTGTACAAGATTGCTAAGTATATTTTATAATGCAAATCCATCTCTTTAGGTTCCAATGCACTTGGTGTTGAAGATGGTACCGCTCAACTCACAGCATCTTCTGTACAAGGCCCTCGATTTGTTGCTGACGAAGGACGACTGAATGCAGTTGTCGGTGATGAGGTAGGTGGATCATGGAAACCGATGGAGAACAACCAAGCACAATGGATTCAAGCCAACCTCAGTGATGTGAAATCGGTTATTGGTGTAGTAACACAAGGAAATCCGTATTTATCTCAATGGGTGACGTCGTATAAAGTTTCTTGGAGCGATAATGGTACCAACTTCACTTTTGTAGAAAATGTAAATGGTACCGAGGTAAGCTGCTTTTAACATAATATAATGGGTCGTGACAAGAGCGAGCCAATGCGTGAGCTATGCGAGCCACACATTTTAAATCTTTTTTTTTTCAGGTTATCCAGTTTTGCAAACACGTAGGCCTAGCCTGTATTCTTTGGCCTAGTAGATGCAAATGAATAACACACCGGGGAGCTTTGCCTGTGTAGTCCAGTCATGCGCAGTACATATACTTTTGTACTTTGGTTACATTTTTGAATCGTTGATCCGAAAGTATGCAAACGCTGATAGATGTTGTTAAAATAGATATACAGATACATACATACAGATATATACAGATA
>NW_022727062.1:2249295-2276282 GCF_011630105.1 Anneissia japonica
AAAAATAAGTGCTAACTTATGCAGCGCCCCCTAAACTGCGTCAGCCAATAGAAAACAGTCAGAGGTGACAGTCAAAGTGTCATGCGCATTTGTTTTTATGAAATCGATAGCGTGGGACCGCTTGGTTTGCCTTAGCGTGAGAATGAATGCAAAATGTAAGAAAAGGATACGTTCCTTAATAAAGAAAACACACTCATGAACTTTAATAAACAATCAGTTTATTAAACAAATGAAATCTAGGCTTATTGCAATTAATTAATTAATGCGCTATCGGCGTGTCACACGATCAACACTAACGATCGTACACATGGTGTTGTTTTGTGATTGATAGTTGTTATTTGGAGCCAGTCGATGTGTCTCCGATGATTTATTTAACATATTTCGTCAAAAATATCGTTTTAAACTGGCCGTCCGGTTTTCAGAAAGTAATTTTATTGTTCCGGACTCAAGAATTTGGCCGGAATTCGGAATTGGGAGATCCGGTTTTCAGAAAGTATTTTAATACACTAAGAATAGGAATGATTTTGGGACTTTAAAAAACGACCGGTTTTGCGTGAAATCCGGTTTTCTGGGTGGTCGGTATTGGGGGAGTTGACTGTACTGTGAATTAACAGATTAGGGATCAAGTAATCGAGAAATGTATTTCACATCATTTTAAAAGAAAATTATTAGAAAAAGGGAAGAACTTAACCTTAACACAGTTGCAAACTACAGCGCGAGCAATGGAATATAGCGAGAGTCAAGCGACCAATATTGAAGGGATAGGGCGCGCTGAGGTTAATTGAGTACAAACAAAGACGTTTGGTAAACAGCCAAAACGAAGCGATAAAGACGCGCATTCCAAGCGAAAATCAGACTCTGAGCGAAATTGTTATCGATGTGGTAAACATTGGCATTTGCAAGCTGACTGCCCATCAAAAGATAAAGAGTGTTATAAGTGTCACAATATAGGGCATCTAGCGAGATGTTGTAAAACAAAAAGTTCTACACCAAAACGAACCACAGGAAGAGGTTTTGTAGGAAATAAACATAAATCGAAAATTCACATGATGAGTGAAGAAGATAATGTAAGTACACCCAGCACTGATTATGCATTCTCACTTACAGAAGATGAATATTACACCAAAATGAATGTGACTAGGTATTTGTATTCCAATGATAATAGACTCAGGAGCGAGTTGTATTGTTGTAGATAAACAGCTATGGGAAAAATTAAAGGCTAAGAAGATAGTGTGTGCTTCAACTAAAGTTAATAAGAATTTGTATCCATACGGAAGTACAGACCCAATTGAAGTAATAGGCACTTTCACTACAAATATGTCAGTTGAGAACAGTAACATTGTTGAGGCCGAAGTGATAGTCATTAAAGGCAAGGGTCCCTCATTGTTAGGAAGAAAAACAGCTACACAACTAGGAGTTTTGAAGATAAGCCTTAATGCAAGTATCAATGTAATACAGGAGAAGGCCAATATTAATCAAGAAGTGTTTCATAAGTACAAATCATGTTTTGAAGGAATAGGAAAATTGAAAGATTTTCTGTTAGAGATTCCCATTGATGAAACAGTGTCTCCAGTAGCCCAGTCACTGAGAAGAATTCCATTCAATTTACGAGAAAAATTAGAAAATAAACTTGATGAATTAGAAAAATTGGATGTGATTGAAAAGGCTGATGGTCCTACACCATGGGTGTCACCTGTAGTTGTGGTACCTAAAGGAGACAATGACATTCGTCTATGTATCGATATGAGGAGAGCGAACGAAGCGATAATTTGAGAAAGGCATCCAATCCCAACAGTCGAGGAAATATTGTATGACCTTCAGCAAGTTAGATATTAAGTGGGCCTTTCATCAAATAGAACTGAATAAAAAAATCACGCCATATCACATCCTTTGTGACACATGAAGGATTATATCGTTACAAAAGGCTTATGTTTGGCATTTCCTGCGCTCCAAAAATGTATCAGCGTGTAATACAGCAGGTTTTGCAAGGATGCAAAGGTGTGCGTAACATCTTTGATGACATCATAGTACATGAGAAATCTATTGAGGAACATGACAGACGACTAGAAAACTTGTTGAAACGTATTGAGGAAACAGGACTTACCCTGAACAAAAGTAAATGCATGTTTTGCATGACAGAATTGGTTTTCATGGGACACTTACTCTCAGCTAGAGGATTTGGTCCAGAAATTGAAAAAGTTCGTGCCATAAAAGAGGCAAGAAAACCAGAGACAGCTACAGAGGTCAGAAGTTTTCTGGGATTAGTAAATTACAGTGGTAAATGTATTCCCAACTTAGCAACGATCTCAGAACCATTGCGTCGATTGACCAAAGAGAGCGTTCCGTTTGTGTGGAGTGACGAACACGACTATGCTTTCAGCGAACTGAAAACTAGACTAGCGAATACGCAGACACTTGGATACTTTAATAATAAAGCTGAAACCAAATTGATCACGGATGCGAGTCCAGTAGGACTTGGAGCAGTTCTCGTTCAGGAAATCGAGGGAGAAAATAGAGTGATATGTTATATTAGCAAAAGTTTAACAGATGTTGAGAGACGCTACTCACAAACTGAGAAAGAAGCCTTAGCAATCGTGTGGGCATGCGAGCGCCTTCACATGTATCTGTATGGAACTAATTTTACATTGTTGACAGACCATATGCCCCTGGAGTGTATATATTCAACCAAGTCTACAGGTAGAGCAAGTGCAAGGATTCATCGATGGGTTCTAAGACTTCAGTCATATAAGTTCAAAGTAAAGTATATCGCTGGGAAGGACAACATAGCGGACAGTCTATCACGCCTTCTTTGTATAAAGCTAGATAACTTGCAGAGTCAGCCTACCGACGAAAGCGAGAAGTACATTAGATTTGTAGCTTTGAACGCAACTCCAAACGCTCTTACAACCAAAGAAATTGAGAGAGCTTCAGCGGTTGATGAGGAGATTTCTGAGATTATAGAGTGTATTTTGAATAATCAATGGCATAAACTGTCAAATAAGAAATTGTTAGCTATCTAGGATGAACTTACAAGTATTGGAATGTTAGTGTTACGAGGAACATGAATCCTAATTCCGCAAAGCCTTTGAGGAAAAATTTTAGAATTAGCACATGAAGGACATCCTGGCATAGTATCTATGAAAAGAAACTTGCGAACAAAAGTGAGGTGGCCTAGCGTAGATAAAGATGCAGAAAAATTCTGTAAAACATTTCACTCATGCCAGATTGTAGGTAATCCAGAAAAGCCTGAGCCAATAAAACCAACATATATTCCAACTGCACCTTGGCAACATATTTCTGCAGACCTGATGTTGTTGCCAACAGGAGATTACTTGTTTGTAGTTGTAGTGAACTATTACAGTCGTTACTTTGAAGTGGATACACTTAGGTTGACAACAGCAGATAAAATTGTAAAATGTTTCTAACACATGGAATACCAATAAGCATAAAGACAGATAATGGACCACAATTTATCAGTGCAGTATTCAAAGCCATAGAAGAGTGACACCTCTCTGGCCCCAAGCAAACGGTGAAGTGGAAAGACAAAATCGCACACTTCTCAAACGCAATATATAAATGTATATACAAATAAGTATATAAAAATAAATATATAAATAAATGTATAATAAATATATGCATATATATAAAGGAATATACAAATATATATATCTGTCTCTTATACACATCTAGATGTGTATAAGAGACAGGTCGATGTGTCTCCGATGATTAACAACAATGCTGTGGGAAACAATGGCTGGATCTCAGTAGAGATACGAAAATGATAAGTAACAGCTAAAAAGTAAACGTAAGTAAACAGCCAGAAATAGAACCAGAGCTATATATATATATATATATATATAAATATATCTATGTATATATCTGTATTTTAAACAAAATCTATCAGCGCTGCATACTTTCGGATCGACGATTTGAAAAAGTTAAAAAAAAGTCCAGAAGTGTATTATGCACTGCGCATTACTGGACTACACATGCAAAGCTCCCCGGTGTGTTGTTTATTTGCATCTAATAGGCCAAAGAATATAGGCTAGGCCTACATGTTTGCAAAACTGGATAACCTGGAAAAAGAAAGATTTAAAATGTATGGCTCGCATTGCTCGCTGGCTCGCATGATTCGCGCATGACTCACTGGCTCGCACTTTGGCACTACTCTAATATAATTACCGTAGTATTATATAGCAACTAGATTTCCTTAGCTGTCCTGGAACAGTATAGCTTTTTTATCATGTTTAGCCTACATTTGCTACAGGTCTACATTTATTTATTTATTTTTAAAGAGTATAACAAAAATACATATCTGGTAGAAAGGTGAATTAAATGTACTTCAGTAATTAAATAATACGCTACTGATACTCTACCCAGGGAAATAAAGAGGTTGATTACCCCATACAGTACTGGTCACAAAAACTTTATAGCCATGTTAAGATCATCATGATGATCGCGTTTATCTGCTGATATAGGTGATAAGTGGCTGTTGTGTTAGTTACGTGAATTTAAAATGGCTGCCTTCTTAAAATGGATACAAAATGGTTTCAGAAAATCCAAAAAGAATTCTTGGGTAGTAAATAAACCAGCCACAAAAAACTAACCTTTGAACATTTGTAAAGTTAATTCTCCGAGAAATGGTCGATATGTCGATACGCCATCTTTGTTTTCATATGCATTCTAAACCAACTGAGATCGTTCAAATTAAAAAAAAAAACCACGTCTATATTCCCGTCTAAGTGATTTGTGATTGGTCAATTGAATTGCACTTTGACACGAATAATTTCGCCTATGCCAAAATATAAACAAGATGCCAAACGCCTGTTTGTAGGGTTTTGGAATAGTCTAGTTTGTTCTCTTTCCAACAAGAATAAATATATAAAAACGTTTAATAAGTGGGTAAAGTTTATAAATACGAGGAAGAATTATGAAGCTATGCACAAGTTATGCAGTAGCAACTTTTTATATAATGGTATTTTATTCAAAATTCAAAATTTATAAAATGCATAAAACATGTCAGCCAACAAGGCTGAATTACGAATTATGTTTCATCAAAATAGGAAATTGACATTAAGATTTACATAAAATTGTTCAGATAAAAAACAAGAGATAACTACAGAATTATAAATAATTACCATAGCAATCATTTGTTTTTTTTATAATTATATAATTATAAATGATTGGTACAGTAATTATTATAATTATACTTATTAAATGAAAGAATTACGAATTACGCTCAACATCAAAAACATCAAAAAGCATGAAACAAATCAAATATAAAAAAATCTTGCAAAATACATACATTAAAATAACAGAAAAAAGGTTTTACAAATTCACACCAAAAAATAAAAGCATTCACAAAAGGGCAGACAAGCAGTAAATGAAACTCCAAAAAGACACAATCAAAGGAAAAGAAAACAAACAAAGAAAGAAAGCACAGGAGGACAGAAAAACATCAGGAAAAAGAAAACAAAAAAAAGGGAGAAAGGGGGAAAATCACTGAACAACTGATTTACCACTAGCACCAAACCCCAGCGGGGGGGAAGAAAGTTACAAATTGATAGAGTTAATTAAGTTAACAAGATAAGGTAATGGACTGTTTTGATATCTTTTAGTTCTGCAATGAGAAATGTTATTAGTATTCGACCTAGTATTATAGGATTTCACCCTTTGGGGAGGGAGCAAGGCGTGAAATTTAGAAAACGGATGAATAATGGTTTTAGCAAAAGAAACACAGAGATTATGTCCTCTATCACAAAGTTTATCCAAGTGAAATTCAAATAATGCATCGTCATAAGATATGAATTTATTACCTAAAATAATTTTATGTGCATTCTTTTGGACCCGCTCAATGCGGGAATCCAATAATTGTGTAAGTCCGCTTTTCCACACAGGAACAGCATATTCCAAAATAGTGCTCACATAGTTGCCAACTTATACGGATTGACCGTGAGACTCGCGGATAATTTATCATTTACCGGTTTTACTACGGATGAACAAAAGCTCACAGATTTTAAGGTGGGTTATTCCATGTCAAAAAAGTTCCAGTATGACCCTCTCAGATTTTGATGACACTCCATATAGGCCATGGGGTGAAAATCCTAACGTTCAGTCCCGTTCCGAAATTTTCATAATACTTTCACTCATTATGATAATTATTATAATAATATTTAAAAGCACCAAAAAAAAGTTCGACCATCAGAACTTCTGCAAATACGAGAAAATGACGTTTAAACTTACGAAATTGAAAGTTCTTTGCGTTCGATTAGCACATGACATTGTGTAAACGTCACTGTACTCGTTCGAATATTGTATTTTTGATACGTAGTTTATTATTTGCGAACTTTGTATTACTGCTTTAAAAACAAATTTAAAAATTATAATTAGATATAGTTTGTATTTTAATTACAGAATAATATTTTTTAGTCTACTATTAAATTGATTTTGTTACAATAACTTCACGTGTCAACAACAGTAAACAATAACATGGCGACTAGCGGCGGACAATGTGCCGGTGTTGTAATAAAGTGTTGTTTTCACCGCGAAGAAATCGCTAAATGAAACTCCAATTCTAGTTACAGCAACCAGATTCTTGAAGATTGTTACTTGTATCAAATTATGGATTGTTGTAGACAGTCATAACCGAACTATAGCTGACAAACTTGTGCCTCTTCTTGGATGAGGGAAAGACATACAGCGAGGATGATGTGATAAGACAACATCCTTACTTTGGCTTCCACCCTGTTTGCTATCGTTGGTACATCGACACGAAATCGATAGCAATGATAAATTACCTTACCCAGACACATTGTACAATATATTTAAAATATTCTTTAAAAAAATGGTGCTGACTGCGCAGGCCCTACCCCACTTAGCTTCGTGAGTGGATTTCCCGTACGATTGAAAATCATAACGGTACTGGGTTTGGTCTACAGGATTTCGTGCTTCGAACAGGTCATTCCATTCATAGAAAAAGCCTTTTGATGGAGAAAGTGTACCTTTTTAGCAAAGGTTTGCCTAGGTCGAAACTAACTCCGGCTATATAAAATTGATTATAAGATTGAAAAATATTAATCTTGTTATTGTAGTAGTGATAGATACTATGTAAGAAAGTATAATACATACTGCAAGTATTGAAATACACGCCATTGTGTTGGGATTAAATATTTCAACATTAATTATGTCATCATCAGGAAACATTAATTATGTCATCATCAGATACTATGTACACGTTTTGTTATTTATTCGTTAATGTCATTATATTTAAATTTAAAATATTGTTTAAGTATGAATTATTTTGTTCATGTAAAAATTAATCTTATCAATTAAAATTGTATATTTTAAATAATATAGTAGGCATAGATTAATGGAGATCATCAAATGCGGTTGTAAGACCGGGTGCAATCAAGGCAGATGTCAGTGCAATTTAAATGAACATGGAATGCTCCGATCTTTGTCAATGTACAAACTGTCAGAACAGAGATGATAAAGACACCATGAATGAAGATGCTCAATTTGCAGACGATGAATACCTAGACGAAATTTACATAGATGATTTGTTTGATTGAGATTTGATGTGCTTCTTATTTCATCATTATTATGTATAATATAGAAAATTTAAAAAAGGTAATGTAACCGTGTGACCCTTGAGAATGTAAGAACTTCAGAACCATGAGACTTAACACACAGTGACACAGGAGTATGTAAAGCATTATCTATTTTTATTTATTATGTATGATGTACAAAAGTTAAAAAAAAATTCTGTATAATGTAACCATGGACCTATTAATAAGAAGGACATAAAACGTAGTATTGCCCTTTGATCAATCATCTTTTCTGACAAGATAAGAGAGGGGTATATTTATCGGAATAAACTATGAAAAGATAAGCTCGGTACCGTTATTTCTTACGTTATCGCCTTTCTGGGCATGCGCATTAGGCTTTCGTTCGGCTGCCTGGTTCTCCGCGATCGAGAGATACACATACACACACACTAAACTGTTGAAAATACCAGGTCCATGAAAATACGAATATAGTATGGACGATTTAGATTTTTGCGTCAACGATGCAGAGATCGATAATAGAAACGCAAAATGCACTATGTATGCAAACAGAAGTCAGAGGATAAAATGATTGCATGTGGTGGTCCAAACTGTACTTGGGCCTAGGCCTAGTAATACGTGGTACCACTACTTCAACTGCATAGGCTTGCTTGACACCAAATGAAATAGCCTTCCTAGCGATGGTCTGGGCTTGTAAACGGTGCGTAGTCGCTGCTTCAGCATGAGCGGGTGACAACAACCTACAGGGGCCTAGCTGAGAGAAACAGACGGGTTCCGTACCGTCTGTTAAAAAAGGTACCCTGTATTTTTTTAAATTTTGCCTAATATGGGCTAAAACATGGACCTGTAGTATTAATAATTTTGTCTTATACACATCTAGATGTGTATAAGTTCAGTTTTCATACCTACTTTTGTGTATGTTATGTTTTTTATTGATGCCTGGAAATTTATTTTCACAAACCTAGATCAATAAATACTGCAGGTAGCCATATTTATATATGTACTGTATTTTTTTGTGTCCTAATTTAAAGGCAGATAAATGTAGGCCTGCCTAGGCTAGGTGTAATCGTGTGATGGGGTCGTAACTTAATTGTATAGTTGAAGTTTTGTTGAATCCAATACAAAAAATACCATGCAGTAGTTAAAATATTTGTATTTCATACCTTTTTTTAAAATTTTAATACAGTAATTTTATATTTATTTTCAGAAAAAAACTGACTGAAAGGCCTGCAAGTGTTTACACCAAAGAGGAAATTGGAGGTGCACTGAAAGCTTTAGTTTGTCACCAATGGATGTAATAATAATATTGTAAATGTACATGCAGATACTGTACAAAATTTTAAAAAACAGTAGCTTAAAATCTAAGATAAAAAGCTTACGAAAAGGAATTGCCCAAGTAAATATGTTGATGTACAGGTATGTGGAAATCTGCATGATGGTGCTGGAATAGTAATCGCTTATGTAAATAAATAATGTAAATAATAAAAATACAATATTATGTTCAGAAATTGAGGTACTAATTGTTGAATATTACATAATTATGTATTCAGAGATGGCAGTAATAGCACAATAAATGAATTTAAAAATATTTATTGAGTCTTTATTTTTCAAAGGCCAGTGTGACATTTATCACATTTAATGCATCGAATCTCTTTTGTTAAAGTGGTGGCTCTGAAAAGAGCCCTTTGGTTTGGAATTGCTGTGCTGTATTAGTGCGTCTTCTTGCAGTTTGGTAGTGGTGCTATCCAGTGAAGTATTGGTTCATTTTTTGCGATTAGAGTTTACTGTCGTGTGTTTAAAAAATGCCTGACACTTGAGTTGGTAGTCCAGCCTCCAGCACTTTGAATACCCAATCACCGGATCTTGACAGAATTTCTCACTTAAGATGTAGAGTATGGTCTTGCTTAACTCAACAAATTTACTGTGGAAAAGCAAAATTATGATTCATTTATTCTATACCATACAATTAAAACATTATCATCAGCAATACAGTTTCATCAATAATGATTTTATTTCCTGAACAACAACATAAAAAGAGAAAAACAAGCAAAATAATAATTATTATAGATACTGTAGGTCTTGAACATATTATTATTAAATGATGAACAAGTCATATTCAACAATAGAAAGAACATGAAACACATTCTGAATAAATACACACAATAAAAATACAGGTTAGATATGTGTGTTGGAGTGTGGACTTATTAACTAACTATCCTAATATTTAAAATACAGGCCTAGGGCATAGCCTACTATTATTACATTCAACATAGAGAAGATAGGGGCCTAGGCCTAGATTACAGATAGGCCGGCCTAGCCTAGGCCCTAGGAAGCCTATGAACGTCACGATAACCAGGCAGATGCGCATTTCTACGATCGACATATCACGATATCATCAGAGAACCACCATCACCTAAAATCACTATAAAAATTTTGTAAAGAACTGTATTGATAAAACAACCTTGTTTCAATGAAGTTTTGTAATTTATCTAACTGTTGTTCGTATGTGTTTTGTGGAGAAGTCGGGAGAAACGGTTAAAAAATGCATTTAAATGGCACCAAATTCTAATTTTTTTCTAGAAAAATCGATCACAAACAAACTAAAATAATCTTACCTTCGAATCTCAGTAACTTTTCAACAAAAAGTCTTATTCAAATTCGGTTTTTTGGTACTTGTAGCTACGAAAAATCTTCGATCCACCGCACACAAAAACCTAACACTAAAGGTCACCTAATATGTCAAATTCATTCTCAAATGGACCCAAACTAATGACGTCAGTAAAATTTGTTGCTCCACTCGTTCGATATTCACCGATAGAGGGTGTCCTATAGGCAGAAAAGATGAGTTAATTCAAAGGCGCTCGAGAGAGCGGGCTGTGATAAGAAAACGCTTTGAAGTTTCCAAATACCGCTTATCGCTGATTGGCTGAAGGCTAATTAGTTACGCTAGCTGGAAATCGTTGTATGTCCTTATTAATAGGTCCATGATGTAACGGTGTAACCCTTGAGAACTTTAGAACCATGAGAATAATCACACAATGACAAAGGACTGCGAAACGCTTCACTGTATTTATTAAGTATTATATATAAAATTTAAAAAGTAACGGACTCACTAGAGCGCAAGAAGCTTTTATTAAGATGTATAACATGTGTACATAAGTATAGAGTTATATATTGTATAAGCAAGCACTGAGGAAGGGAGGAGAAGCTCTCAGGATATTTGAGAAATAAATATGATTTTTCATATTACAGTATTAAATTTAAATTTCTATTTAATAAAATGTGTCCCAACATGTGTCAACCGGAGTATACAAACAAATATACATCCATGCACATCATAACAATGCATCAAGTTTAAATTTCCCCACATTTAATCTTTTATTACAATTTGAAAGTAAAATAAATACAATAATTTTAAAAAAGGAATATTAATGTAAAAATACTGTGAGAATGAAGTGTGTACTTTAGTACACATAGAGGGAACATGCAGACACATTGTCAAAAGGAAGACCACAGGAGTCAAAAGAAGTCAAAATACTAATACATTTTCTTTAAATTGTTACACAATTATTGTTTTGAAAAGAATATCAAAGAATTGCAATTATAATAATAAAATAAGTTTTTTTTGTTGAAATTTCTCATTAATAATTATGCTGTAAGTTGACGCGAATTGACATGTACTGACGCAATCTGACATTACTTGACACGATTTGACCTAAAATGACGCGATTTCATGCGAGTTGATGCAAGTGGACACTCATGGTATGATCGCGACGTGCTTCTACACCGCTGTATCGCGGTGTGTATTCCGACGACCAGAAGCCTAGGAATGTATTTAAAGCGGTAATTTTCTTAAAATTGCATTTTTTGGTCGAACTTTCTATATTTGATTCAAGACGTATTACTTAACTATTGTAGGCCTAAATTTTTTATATTGAAAAGATCGGAACGGAATTCGTTTTGTAGACGTCTTTTGAGCTTCACCCCATGGCCTAATAAAAATGATCCACTATGTGAAAAACCAATACTTAAAAAAAATTAGTGTTATATGTTTTGTAGTTTCTGAGATATTGACTCCTCAAAAAAGGGGCGTGTTTCTTCAAGATGCACAAACGCAATTTCCTCCAACTTTGGAAGCTTATAACTCGGGATTAGTAATAGCTATCAAGGTCAAACTTGGTATTCTAACTTATATTCCACCGTATTGCACCAGATTAACTGTTATCCATTCTCTTTTAAAGTTATCTGCACTCAAAATAGCCACTTTGTTTAACATGATTTTCGATGTCACCCTGTGTCCATATGAGTGAGTGTATACATCTTACTGTATATTACAGATATATTATCTATGTGTAGTTGTCTCTAGTACTTTATATATATATACAGTAATAAACTTAACTAAACTTGTTTGTTTGTCCAGGCAGGTTTTTGTCCCATTTTTAAACCATTGCTTTTCCAAATTGGTACATGCTAGCACTTTTCTGATTGCAGATTTGGAATCAGCAGTAAAAGATGTTCCACACCACAAAATCTGAAGGTGTTGTACTTCCGAAGATATTAGCATACAAAAATCAAAGTTAATTTCATGGTGCACTATTTTGTGCCACGCCGCCGCTACGGGAAAACAAACAGGAATTGGAGTCTAAAAATTTCAGGTTTTTCAATTCATATGAATAACTGTCAGTATAAAAAAATTTAAAAATCTATGATCCCATGGCATGGAATGACCCAACTCTTAAAAACTTTTGTTATTTCCAATTATGTTAAAATATGTGTAGTTTTAAACATAGTATTTAACTATGAGGGAGCTGAGTACCAAAGCTGAAATTTGTGGTATAAGTAGACCTAATGTATCTGATTAACTGGTGTAAATTTAAGAAAAGATTTTAACTGTCCACATGACTAACATAGGCTTTTTTCACTTTTTTAGGGCTGGTCCCAACTTTGAGTGGATGCCATTCCATTTTAATTCATTTGATCAGCCTGTGCTTGCTTGTGGCTAGAGACAACTACCCATAGATAATATATCTGTAATATAAGATGTATACTTACTTACTTTACTTTACTGCCGGTCCACCAGATAGTCGGATGACTTTCCCGCCTCGGCTGCTTTGCTTACTGTATGTCTAGGATTACTTTTCTCCAGTCATGTCTGCTTTCTGCGATTCTTCGTATTGTTTCTACATCTTTTAAATTATTGATCCTGAGTGGTAGCGCAGATGGTAATTGTTTGTGAAGGGTGATCAGGTCGTTTGATAGAGTAACTGGTAGTGTGGTTCGTGATCGTCCTCTATATTTCTGATGCTTAGAGTTCTCGAAATAGTAGTTTATTGCCTTATTAGCTGGGACTTCCCTTTGCAATCTAAGAATGTGACCGAAAATTCTCCATCTAGATTCAAGAATGTCTGATGAGATTGGTCTCACCTTGCACCGATCTTATAATTTTGGTTTTTCTCCTTCTCCATTCTTCTTTTTCATCTCTTTTTATAATAGTGTACTCTGTTTTTTCTTTGACTTTGAGATTAATATTTGACATATGTTGTTCAATGTCATATATGTTGTTTCTTTTCTCTAAATTCACAAAAACCATGTCGTTGGCGAATGCAAGTTCTATTGGAAAGTCCACTTCTCGTTCCAATCGAAGATACTTAAGTGCGTGTTCCAGATACACTATAAATATTATAGGGCTTAGACTATCGCCTTGCGGTGTTCCGATGTTTGATTCTAGTGAGAATATCTCTAATGCACCTTTTATACATACGTTAAGTCCCGTCTGGCTAAGTAGAAATCTGACTATGCGGTGTTCATCTTCGTCTATGATTTCCTTTAGAATCTCTAAAAGTTTGTCTCTGTGGATAGTATCGAAAGCGCTTGAAAAGTCGATGCCTGTATTTCCATCTTGTATTTAAATGCCTTTGCTATGAACCATTTAAGAAACACGTCACTAGTACTTCTACCTTTGCTAAATCCACTTTGGCTGATATGTAGGTAGTTGTCGATTTTGTCCCTAATTCTATTCATGATAGTTATTGAGAGACATTTCCTTATTGTGTTTAACAATATATGGTCTTAAATTTTTGATTGGTCCCTTTTCTTTACCTGGTTTATGTAGTACAATTAGTGTTCCATTATTTATATTTAGGTGTTTATGCTCTCTAAATACATTATTAAATATGTCCGCAATAACGGGCAAGTATGTCCGCGCCGTATTTAAGAAGTTCTGCTATCATGTCTGTTATTGTTTAGTTGTTTTAAACTTTGTTTAATCTCCTCTTCTTTGATTTCATTTTTAAGAGGTCTAGCATTTCCTTCAAATGGATTAACGTTCATTTTTTTCATGGAATTTACGTTTGAAGTGTTCACCTATTGCTTCATTTATTTTATCTATGTTCGCGATCCATTTTCCGTTGAGATCAAGAATCCTAGGATTTTCATATGGTTTCCAATTCAACTCTCGAACTGCTTGAAACATACAAGCACTCTCATTAGTTTGATTGATTCTAGAACTTATTTCATTGAGTTCCTGGTTTCTAACTTGCTTTTTAATTTTGTGTAGCGCATTATTTCTTTCCTTTTTTAAAACTATTTTTTTATTAGACTCGTTGCAATTTTTAATTTGTAGTCGTAGTTCTTTTTGTTTCACTGATAGAAGTTGTATTTCTTGATCAAATATTCTGTTGTTTCTTCTTGCGATTTGTTTGATTCCAATTGAATGCTCAGCGGCTGTTTTAATGCTTTCTTTTATATTGTTTCATGCTTCGCTTGGTTGATTAGGAATGTTGCCTGTACTTGCTACGTTCAGATTTTCTATTAGTTTTTCCTTGTATAATCTAATGGAATCTTCGCTATTTGTTAGTTTTTCACATGCAAATAAGTTGCTTTGTTGTTCGAGTTGTTGTTGTTTGATTCGATGCCATGAATGTTAAAAGCTAGTAATCACAATCCTATGATCGCTATAAGTCAATGTCCCACTGTATGAGATCTTGAGTTTTTAAGTAATCCCCTGTATCTGTCATTACAAATAATATAGTCGATTTGATTATAGATAGTATATAAATGTCCGTCGCTGCGTTTCCGTTGTTTTGAGAATGTTGTAATGTCTCTAGCGGGATGTTTGAATGCACTATTAGTAATGAAAAGGTTATTGGTCTCACAAAAATCAATGAGAACCTGACCGGTATTATTTCTAATTCCTCTCGAATGCTGTCCTAGACAGTTTTCTCTACCTTGATACATAAGATGTATACACTCACTCATATGGACACAGGGTGACCTCGAAAATCACAAAAAAATTGTGTCGTTAAACAAAGTGGCTATTTTGAGTGCAGATAACTTTTAAAGAGAATGGATAATAGTTAATCTGATGCCATATTTGTGTAATATGGTGGAATATAAGTTAGAATACCAAGTTTGACCTTTGACCTATTGAAGTTATTACCTATCCCGAGTTATAAGCTTCCAAAGTTGGAGGAAATTGTGTTTGCGCATCTTGAAGAGTCACGCCCCTTTTTTTTGGCGTCAATATCTCGGAAACTACATAGCCAGTAGGGCTAATCTTTTGTGTATGTTTATTTTTCTCATAGTGGATCACTTTTATGGAGTTTCATCAAAATTAAAGACAGTCGACCTGTGACCTCTGGTTGTTTTGACACAGAATTACCCTGGTTAGTCACGGATCAAGATTTTTAGACTAATAAACAATGATTTACGAATTGCATATACAGTAATATGCAATAAATAAATCATTTGCCATTTGTCTCTGTGTTTATAGTGTTGCGAAGAGTAACCCTAGGCTATGTACAAGCCCAGTACGCTTGACGTTAGAATCGTAAACAAACGACGCACTTTACGCCCACTACCGTCAGTTTGCTTTTATTACCCACTAATGCACCGTGCATGGTTTGTTTATCTGTTTTCCCACATGAAAGTACCGTGTACATCGTGATTAATGATTAAAGTGAGCCCGTAAAAAATGTTTTTATTTTACACCAAGCAACTGTAGGGTACTCATCCTAAGTTTACAAAAAAAAAAAGTTGGCAACTATGTGCTCATGTAAACAGTGATAAGGTCTACAGGAGGAACACCATGGTGTTTTTAAAAGGGCTCTTAAAACATATAATTTACTATTAGCCTTTTTGACAATATATTCAACATGTGAATCCCATTTATGTTTAGCTTGAAGTATAACCCCCAGAACATGATCATTGATAACAACAGGTGAAGGAATAAAGTTCCTTTTGCTAAAACTAATGTCCATAGTACATAATTTCTTGGGGTTAAGCTTCATATTGCTACTTGAAGCAATTTGAATTGTTTAACAGGATTATTAACATTTTCCGTGGGGAAGGCATTGTTAATCATTGCACAGAAGACAACGGGACCAATTTTGATCCCACGCTAACCGATCGCCAAGTCGCCATGGGCGAAAACAATTTTGATATGGCGAAACAAAAAACAACTACTTTAGCCATTTTGGCGAAAGCTTAAAAATAATAAAAATGTTTTTTTTAAATACTTGCTGAAATACATTGTTTCTTTCGTCCGACTTCTCCATGGAAATATTTTTCTGTCAGCACGATCAAGGCCAAGATTTCCATTTCACGCTACTCCATCCAGCAAAGATCGTATAGCGCCGCTACGAGGCGCAAGATAGGTAACTCCTATCTCCACAACACTACGCTCTCTGTAATTGCATGAACGCCATTCGAGCAAGCAAGTTGAACGCTCCAGCGAGCAAAATACCCGTAAACAAATAGAAAACGTGCTTCAATACCATCACTGATTAGGTCGATTTCTCAGCGGTAATTTTATATTAGTAAACAATTATTATGTTTGAAACATATTGTTTAGTATTTCATTTGTATTTTTTATTAAAACTTTTTATTAAAAGAACTTTATTTTTTTAACAGTATGTTGATCTCTGGTCCAGTGACCGGTAGGTTGTATGCAGGGTAGGTTTATCGCAATTAGTTTAGCGATATCGTGAATTACAGTTAATTTTCATTCTTTTTTTTGTACAGTTGACTTGTTATTTTCGGTTCAAGCTGCGTGGTATTCTTTAAAGTTTTTCTTTTTGTTAAATAATTCTATATTTTGAAGAAATTGCATCTCGTACTGTACTGTAAAATATTATGGTAATACAAATCGTTCTAGAAAGTACTGCTTGTTGTATTTTTATTCATGTGTACCAAATACTAAATTCTTTGCGTTATTAATTAACAATTATCAAAGGCTTGGTCTCTGGACATCATCAATATACATTCAGAATATATTAATATACCTGATAGAGATTTGCTGCCACACCTCGCAGCAAAGCTGCCCCGGGGCCCACGGCTGCTGTTGAATGCCTTGAGTAGGGCAGGTTTTGTAGTTTATTACATACAGCATACCAGTATGCCTTTATAGTCATGATTAGGCAAGATTTTTTTCTATAACTTGTTACGCAAAACTGCTATCCGCAATATATTGATGATTTGGAATTGATTGATGTTATTTTTGGCGAATTAGCACACCTGCCGCCATAACAAATTGAAATTTTAGATAAAATAAAATTGTTTCTTTATTCTTAATATGCCTGCTGCTGCCTTGAAATCTCCGAAAATAAGATGTATCCAGTATTTCTTCCTAACTACTGTATATTAATTTAATTACATTCACCACAACAAATTTTATTTTTATTTTTTCCTCCTGGATTTTCTACTCTCCTCAGAGGATCCTCAAAAAAATAAGTTTAACTGCTGCCATACTAGATTGTGTGTTTGGAGTAGTTATAAATGTGTTTTATATACCGTAATTGACAATTTAAATGAGTTTCGACAATCATAGTATTATAGCCTTGTAGCTGGGTAAATAATATCAAACACTCCAGGAATAAAAAAAGAAGTTAAATTCAAAAATGTGTTTCCTTATTGTTTAGTTCAGTGTTAGTTTATTATTAACCCATTCAGGCCCATTTTTTCAAATTGAATTTTTGAAATTTTTTTAGTGACATAAAAATAATTAAATATAATTTTTTCTGTTAGAGTAATACAAATTCCTTTGATAAGAATTGAAAGATAATAAAATGTTTTTTCTAAATAAGTGGTTATGTAGTGTTGTGAAATTTTTAAAATAGAAAAAAAAAGTAATTATTTTAATAATTAATTAATTTTTATCAATAATTTTGAAAAAAAAAGATTAAAAATATTAATTCAACAGTTAGAATAAATAAATGCATCTTCAAATCAGCACAAATTATTCCTTTACAAAATAAAACTAAATTTGTAATTTTTGATCAAAAACTTCGGAAGATAAAAAATAATATAAAATTTCACCTCAGTGGGGGCCTAAGCCAATTCCCCTAGGCCTACGAGCCGGTCCAGTAGCCTGAAAAAGCCTAGCTTACCCCGCGACGTAAAATCCATAAATCAATTATTCGCCTAGCGCCCATACAAAGACGTGGGAAAACGCACCTATAATCTATGAAAAATCTGGTTGGTATAAAAAAAAAATTATAAAAAATATGAAAAATTACGATAATATAGGCGATCAAGGTGTCATTTTCGAGCTTTTGACATGATGGATCTCAACGTCATGATTGCACATGTCACAGGGAAACCAAAAAGTTCTAAAGTTCAACGGTCATGTCAGGGTTCGTTTTCATTTTTGTAAACAACCAAGATGGCGCTGACGAAGTTGATAGCCACGTTTTTTTTTTCAGCCACAAAAAAAAATTAATTTTACGTGGAAATATGAGGATATAATAACCAAAACTGGTACAGTATGTATATTGAATATATATATTTATATTATAGGAAAGTGTCAGATTTGTTACTTTTTTGAAAAAAAGTGTATTTTTAGACGATTTTATTCATCAGTGTTGACGGCGGCGCCTTCCCGTTCAAGGGTATCATATTACAAAAATATCGATCATATTTCATATTTTTAATTACTCTAATCATTCAAGTTAATTAAAAAAGCACCAAGAAACATTTTTTTATAAAAATTTTTGATATTTTCTCGAATATTTAATGAAAATACATGCACACATTACTGCACATACGTTTTTTTTTAAATTATTGTTAATTAATTAATTACTGACGATAATTAGAGAGTGCTTAAAGCGCTTATGGGACTGAATGGGTTGACCAGCAAGTGAAATAAAGTATAAATAGCAATTTCAAAGTTCTAACCTCACTCAATGTGATGTACACAACAGTACTGTCTTAATTTACAATGATTAAACAGTATATATTAGGGTTAAGGTTAATATATTTAAAATATAAATTACAAACACATTTAATATTTCGATATCAGTAAAAATTCCCTGTCGATTTAGTGCCATAATTTTACTTGTCACAGTGGCCATGCTGCTAGTACTTTAGGCCCTATGTTTATCAAGGCCTAGCCACCATTGCATCTCTGAAGTATTTTTCCTTGAAATATCACCAAGATTTGCCATTGTTAACCTTAATTCCCTTAGACGACCAGTCACACAAGTTTGTGTGGTGAATTTTGGGACATCAACAATCGACTTAAAGTAACTTAAATCATGTTCAAATGAACAAATACAGCAATTATGATCTTTTCAACAAAAAGGGACAGCTGCCATATCAATGTACATGTAAACACCGCTATTCATACTCTTGGCTGATGATTGTCTTCTGGTTCCATTTGGACCATTTCTTCTGTTTTATTCTTCTGCTTCTGCTGTAATTGACGACCACATTCTGTTGAACTTCGCATAAAAATGATCATGTACCATGTCCTTATCCATATCTGAAATAAGAATGATATGTACTATATCAAAGAAATTTAGAATGCTGTAAAAAATTAATGTGCTAATATTTGACACACATTGCAGTATTGTGCAGTAGGCCTACTGTAAGAATGACATGTACTATATCAAAGAAATTTAGAATGCTGTAAAAAAATAATGTGCTAATATTTGACACACATTGCAGTATTCTACATTAGGCCTACTGAAGTTTTTATCATTGATACATCTTTAAATTTTTTAAATTTCTTTAATGTTGCCAGTAACAAAATGAAGAAACTACAGCAGTACTGTATATGATTAGTAAATATAAAAACTAAATATAAAGTTATCTTAATCAAAATAGAATTTCTTTTTCGCAGAGATTCAGATGAATGAAATTGATGCGACATAAGATATTTGTGGACAATCCAGGTACAAACAGTTAGCGATGTATCTAGCCTCACGATGACATGCAACAAAGATACTAGAAACACAAGATAGAGCACTTGCATAACAAAAATGAGACAGAAATACATCCACCATACTCTTTTCATTAATGCAAGTTTATCTATACTTGGTGCAGATGTGCGTAGCGCTCTTCTCTTTCCGCTAATGAAGGAAAACTTTATCACTTATCAGAGACCGGTCATAAGATTCTGCTATCATCTGTTTTTGTGCAGCTTAATTTGTTAGAAAACATTGGTTACTTATTCCTGGTTGATGAATATTAATGATTTTAAGTGGTTAGTAAAATGTATATTGAAATACTGTACATCAAAAACAACACAATATATATATTGATAACAATTAACAGTTAGCATTTACTACTGTAACAGTAAAGCTTATATTTAACCAAACAAAACTCATAATTATTAATAATATTACTGTACACAAGGTATATTTCCCAATTGCTACTTTATGTGACCTTTTCAATGCTCTTCAGTGATTTGTTATTGTTCTACAGTAGGTGAACTTGGAATAGCATCATGCATAAGACTTTTTGTCAGTTGTTGAATTGATTGCTTTTAAAGTAATTCGAACACACTCAACAATTAGTATTCATAAGATTTCTTCCTCGGATCATCTCGTCTTATACTTTTCACCCATTCTTGACTTCTATAAAAATAAAATTAGTTTAAAAATTTTATAATGAATATCAAAAATATGTGAGACTGAATTGGCAAGAGGGTATAGTGTATTGTCAAATCGGCAAGCTGTGTTTCGGCAAAATGGGATTCATGGTTTCTGAGTAGACAAACTGGCATTCGGTAAACTAGTTTCAACAATCTTTCTAGCCTAGATCCATACTACTTTTAATAATAAAACTGTAAGTTAAGGGTGGTGTACTGAACACTTGTGAGATAATTAATAATAAAAATTGTTTAGTATATATAGGTTTATAATTCAATGAAAACATAAATATAGGCCTATATATATTGTTAATTATAATAGATGAAAACTTTTTTAAGTCAATTCTAAAATAAAATAGGCCTAGTCTGGTAGTGGTTGTAGTAGGCTTTATGGCTTGTCCAGTACAGAATAGTAATAGTAATAGTAGTGTATGAATTATACACTATTATATTATATACCTAGCCTATGCTCGCCTATCCCCTACATAGGCTAGGCTTCTTGTTGGCTACAGAGTAGGTAGCTAAGGGCTGTACTGCTTTTAGGCCCTTCAGAGTCATTGTTAGGCCTAGGGCCTAGGCCTATTCTCCAGCTAGCTAGTCTAGCGTAGACTAGGCTAGCTAGCTGCTAGGGGCTAGGCTAGACTAATTTATTTTTCACAAATATTCTTCCATTATTTATTATTTTCTTACCTCTTTGCAACCTTCGGAAATCTAAAGAATGACAAACCGGGGCAATATTTTGCCGATTTCAGGAATTAATTGCAGAACAATGACTGTCCTACATAACGATAGCCGCCTATTTACGTGCACTTCCGGGTCTCGCTGGTTCAATTTGCTTGCTCCCCATGGCGCACATGGTGATTTCACCTTTTCGATCCCAGTTATCTATCTTGCTATGCGGCGACGTGTATGTGTGTTGTTCTATTTATGTGACTACAAACGTCACTGTGTGCATCGCAAATTATTTTGTTATTTTAAAGTGGGCAGCGTAACAATCAGTGGCTGGATGGTAACAACTACACCTCTTCGTCTCGCTATTTTATTTACAATTATTTTACCTCTTTAACTGTTAAAAAGATGCCCTCAATGACAATACACACACGTGAAAAGATTGTTCATCAAATAATACTTTGTAGCCTTGATTTAGTACGATAAATATTAAATATAGAGAGAGTTAACGTCCGTTAATTGTAAAATTACCGAATGTCACATGTATAAACCCAATGGAAAATAAAACTTGGCAAAATGCCAATTCATCTTGTCAACCCCAAAAATCCAGCATCGGTGCGCGCCAATCAGAACACAGTAAAGTGTGTTAAAGGTTAACCTCGTGGCAAATGTTGAAAAGCTGTGAGCGACAGTGAGTAAAAGACGAAGAAAATGCGGTCTAGCATGACTAGCCTTACTTCGGCAAAGTAGTGATTTCTGTAGTTCATTAGTATTGGATCGTACGAAAACCTATTAGGGCCACTGAAATTAATACTAACTTCAGGTATCAGAGTATATTTATTTTTAAAAGTAATACAATTGGGAAAGTCGTCCGGCCAAAGCCTGTGCGGCCGGTGTGGTTCCGATGTCCCTGCGTCAGTGGTGAGGATATTTGCCATTGGGGTTTATACTGTTTATCTGATTTAGTTTGTATTGTAAAATACATATCATATCTCCGCCCATGATTAACGTGTACTCATTTTTACCGTTGCAAAGGATATTAATTTTATTTTCTAGTTTCTTAAAAATAATGACATTTCTTTGTAGTAATTTGGGGTGTTAACATTTGTGTGTGTGGATGGGGTGTGTGTGTAACGCTTTGGTATTTTCGTGTGGTATTTTTGTGTGCAACATATATCAAAAACGGCTGCACTGACATAAATGAAAATAAGAGGGAGTGTCAGGCATAACCCAGTAAAGAAATGATTACATTTTGGTGACGGTCCATAGTAGGGTGTGGGTTTATTCTATTTGTATCCTTAATGTAAAGCGCCTTTGAACATGAGAACTCATGAAAAGGGCGCTATAAAAATTTGGTAAATAATATAAATAAAAATAAGAAAAAAAAAAAAACGATCGCCCAAAACCTCAGAGGTTATTTCAGTCTTTAAAACAAACAAAAAATTTAGCGGGGAATTCCCCTGGATCCCCTGTAGTGTTATGTCGATTGGCCAAACTTTTCCCCCCCCCCCCTTTCTGTTAACCCACTCCCATTTTGTCGACATCTCTCATCTCTTGATCCGCCCCCGAATATGATGTGTGCGCAGGAGGGAACTCATTACACATACCACGTTTCCCAACCCCATTTCTCCATACCATGTCCCCACTTCGTCGTCCCATTCAGTTGTCCCCACCCTTTCGGTCCCACCTCATCGACCCAACCCTGTTAGCCTATCCTAAACAAATTCAAATGCTTTTACATTTTCAGAATTCAAAATATTTAAACATTTTGTACCAGAAAAAATTGCACATTATTTTCATCACGATTGAAAGAAAAAAAATGTGGGGTCTTCGTTTTTCTGGTCTTCGGTCTAAGTTTTGTAGACACCCATATACGGAGCCTGGCGTATTATCATCAAAATGAAAGAGAAAAAATAGGGGTCTTCGTTTTTGGGTCTTCGTTTTATAGACACCCCCCCCCCCCCCGGCCACTAGGTTACCTAGCTATCGAACTAAACACAGTTTTAAAACATGATTGATATAATATTAAGGTAGGAAATAACAAAACAATAAGTTCTAACATTGTTTATTAGTAATTTGCAACATTGTTCACGTGCTGAAAGCTGGTAAACTATATTTCAATATTGTTTATGCATTGTTTATCAGCCCGACGATCCAGCCTACGAAGTTTGCAAAGCTAATTGAAATAACAATGACCTTCGTAGTGGTACGTAGCTACATTCAAAACATAACCTACGAGCAGATTACGAGAGGTTACGCGCAGATACGAAGCAGTACTGTAATTCCTGTCTGTACTGTAATTTCTATGTTCACGACGGTCGGCTAGCTGTTAGCGTGCCCCAAATGCCCTAGTGCACACACAGCAGCAGAACTAAAGCAGCTGACTGTCGGGTAAATAATGGCTTTCGAGCTTGGGGGTTTTTCCTTGAATGCTTGAATGATTTCAATGTCAATGGCCAGGCCGCGATTTTTTTTTCCGTATGAAACATTTGCACGAAACTTCACTCGGGCCATTTAAGTGCATGATAAGTGGCTAAAACAATTTTTAACATTTTAGCCAATTTTGGCTAAACATGTGAGATGTTCATATTTATTAGTCGGGCAACTGCAATCGTATGATCAACTAAGTCTAAGGATTTTGAAATATCGGTGAACAAAAAAGAAGATACAGTAGAAGCAATTTCAGCATGCCGATATACAGGTAGTGAATCCATAAGACTGATTAAACAATGAGATGTAGAACCTTTTCGCTGATTCCTGCATCGGATCAAGCATGGTATTCATTTCCATCAATGTACTGATCTCTTGCCACAAAGTGTAAGTGTTCCGTGATTTTTGCAAAATGGTCAGTAAGCGTAATAGGTCGTATATTATCAAGGGTAGCTTGAAGCTTAGGATTCTTGGTAATACTAACTACATGGGCACGTTTCTATTCACTGGGCACCTCAAGCGTACAGTAAGACTCATTAATAATACATGATAGAGGTTCAGCCAATTCATATGAGAATGTTTTAATGAACCGAGCACATTACGAAATTCTTCCCCTTAGAAGAAACGGTCCCTGGTGGGTTGGATGATTGATTGCTAATTGCCTGCATGCTGCCTAAACAGCCTTCACAATGAGTAAACAAGACCTTGGTAGTAGGAGAAAATCGGACACAGTTCAGCCAGTACTGCTGCAATCAAATTTCAGAAAGTATACACAATTTCTGAATCTAATGTTATTATTTAAAACATAAAATGTTTTAAACCAAAATCCGACCATAATGAAAAAAGACAGTAGCTGTACGTCTGTGGATTTACTTTACTTTTTTCACGAATTTCGCGAATGTAAAACCGTTACTTGGCGATCGGGAGGATACTATAGCCAGAAAAAGATGCATCAGTATTTCATTAGTTCTAAAAATACAAAGATGGTAATTTTGGTCATTTTCAATACACATATGTATTGAAAATGACATGGTGTGTAGGTCAAAACTAACTCCGGCTGTATAAAATTGATTAGAAGATTGAAAAAGTTATTCTTGTTTATGAATATATAAGGATTACTACTATGTCTATTTTTATTGATCTAATCTACGTAAATTTACTTTCAGAGTTTTAATTTAATTAATTAGAAGTGTTTCAACATTTATTTGAAAATATTATATGAAATAATGTAATCGTTAAAGATAAAAAATATTTGATAATATTTAAATAAAGCAATATGATAGAACAATATGATTGAATTATGTTAATTACAGACACTATGTATACACAGGCCTAGTTCTAGAATCCAGTTAAAATATGTAAATATGTATGAAAATGATATACTTATTTATATATTTATATAAATATTATGTGTAAATATATATTAGTATATTAAATTTAATTTAATGAAAAAACAGAAGAAGCATAGGAAGAAAAAAGTGGAAAGGAATTTGGAGCGGCTGAAATATTTACCGAAAATAAACAATAATAATCATTTTGTCATTATTGCATCACTTTTATTTTGAAAATTTGTTGGAACTAATTGTCAGTGGTCAAGGTGCCGGCAGCCTACATTGGACATCGATGTAGAATTATAAAAAATGTAGGCCGTGGCACCAAAAATGTTTACAAAAACATAATACAATATTGGCATATTGACTACTTTTGTATATTCCCGCTCCAAAATCTCTTTCCTATTCTCCTTCTTCCTTTATTCTTTCACAATTTGCGTTTATTTATACTTTTTATTCATAATTTTATATACTACACACAGTCACTAGGTTTAGACCTAGGCTAGGCCTCGGCTATGACTATTATTATATTATTTAATACAATTTTAATAAGATTAATTTAACATGGACGTTGAATAATTTATACTTAAACAATACATTAAATTTAAATATAAATAATATATAATAACCTTAATGAATAAATAACAATAATTAAAATATGGACATGGTGTCACTACTACAATAATAAGGTGAATACTTTTCATTCTTATAATCAATTTTGTATAGCCGGAGTTAGTATTGACCTAGGCTACGATGGCTAACGACAGGTACGCTTTTTCCAAGAAAAAGGCTTTTTCTATGAATGGAATGACCTGTACGAAGCACAAGCTCCTGTAGACCAAACCAGTACCGTTACGATTTTAATGGTGCGGGAAATATACTTAAGATAGTTTAACTTCCAATCATGCCAATCAGAGAACTTCTTTCAAAAATATATTATTTTTAGTGCTTGGCGAAAATGTTAAATGATAAATAAGACAATGTTGGATGTTTTTTACAATTACATACATCATTATTACAAATAACAACAAAGCTTATGTAGTTATAATAACTGATTTATGGCTGTTTATACATGGCGGCCATTTTGCACGCCATTCATTCATTTATTCATATTGGTCATCACATTAAAAATTGTCTCAAATGACTTATTGACCCATAAAGCCTGATATTGATGATAAAATCCGCAATTACAATACAGTTTATAGCTGTTTTATGATATTAGCGCCATTTTGGCGGCCATCTTGAAAAGAACCACTTTCCGGTGGTCGGATTTTGTAAGACTTTTTGTATGTTATTTAGCACATCTAATACTACCAAAATCCATTTGTTGCAATTTTTTGGGGGTTATGCCCTTTTTTGAGCTATATCTACTGTACTAATAAAAGTCATTGTGTTATAAAATGCCTCCGACGGGATTCAAACCTGCGACCTCTTGCTGACAAGGCGAGCGTCATAACCACTAGACCACGAAGGCTTCATGGTTGAACAGGTCCAAATAACCGTTGGGAACATTGTATTACACAATGCTACGCCTCAAGAGGGCTTTTGACCAGATAAATCTTGCAATACGGCTAGAAATACTGTTGTATATTACAGTATATATGATATTGAAGGGAGTTAGCCGTTAACACTATATATATGAGTGTTGGAGTGGCACGCCTTTTGGAGACAGAAGTTCTCTTACCTCTTTTGCCACTCCATGGCGCATTCAAAGTTGTATTACGTCTTTGTCACTTGTTTTGCCGAAATTAAATAAAATAATATATATATAAATACATACATACATACTATACATACATACATACATACATACATACATACATACATACACACATACACACATACACCAACCATTACAAAACCAGATGAAACTATCTATTCAATTCTACTCGATCATTCATCTATATATGCCTGTCATCTATTTAACAAAGTATTCACCAGATAGTCATATCTTTTTCAGTCTTTTATATTTTAACTCTTACACTTGGACTGTAATGTATATATTCTATATTTTTGCACTGTATAGTTTTATAATAGTTTTCTTGTATTTTCATCTGTTTGTATATTTTTGTGTATTCCTCACTCTGGAAAGGAAATTTCATGTACTTTGCTTGTATATGACAA
>NW_022727062.1:2276331-2279018 GCF_011630105.1 Anneissia japonica
AATCTTGCCCACTGATGGAAAATATTTTTTTGTTCTTTTCCACGTACATTGTCTACTCTTCTGATTGGTCAGTTGTTTTATTAAAACTCGAGAAGGTTCATTATTAACATGTCATACAATATTTGAATGACATTAATTAACCTATTTATGACTATAATAATCGTATGACACAACTGGTAAAGTCAATATTTGATTATGTAAAGTAAACCTATATGTTTTTATGGCCATCTCTAATTTGGCTGCAAAATCACCTTGACCTAAAATGGACATCATAACGACCTCTGATATGGTATTTAACATAAAATTACCTTGAATGACCTTAACTGATCTATATATTATCCTAATGACCATTCACAAATGGTATATTTTCTTGATCATAAAAACATAGTTTTAAACATCAGAATTCTAATTTGAAGTGATTCTAAAAGCTAAGATATTAATAAAATAATTTTTGCATGGCAGCCATTTTGAAACTAAAGATGGCTGCCAAAATGACCTTGAATGAAGTATTGTAGTTTCTTGTAAAAAAATGAATTTCGAGAGCTTTAGTAAGATGCCATACAATATTTGACCTTGAATGACCTTAAATCAGTGACTTTAAATGAACAATCTGCTCAGATTATTCATTTAATGACCTTAAATTATAATTACCTTAAATGAACAATCTTACCAGGTCAAATTTTGCATGCTAGTATTCCTTAACCATTTAGACACTAGAATTATAATTCCAAATTGGAAGAGGAGATAATACCATGAAGATACATAGGTTTTATAAGGTGGCCATTTTAAAATCTAAGATGGCTGCCATAATGACCACCGATAAAATGGTTTCTATCAAAAATTGAATGCTATGACCATAAGGAGCATGTAAAAAGTTGGTGCTTTTGTCCAAAACATCCATATGGCACTATAGCTGCCCGGCGTATTATGCATACACCACTAAATATGTCGTCGTATTTCTGGCAGCCATCTTAAAATTAATGATACCCACATCAAAAAAGTGTACCTGTATGTATCAGAACAATTTTAAGATTTTTAAATATATTTTAAATTAAGAAAAAAAATATACTGAAATATGTTGAAAAGATCAAGTTTTTTTCAATTTTTAGTTAAAACTAGCCATTTTTGGTGGCCATTTTGAAAAAAAACGCACTTCCCCTATGTAGATTTTTCTAGACTTTTAGTATGTTTATACAGAGACCTTAAGAAAATGCACTGTGCAAACAGAAATTCTGTTGCTATTTTTCTTGTACTAAAAGAAAGGAAAATTACTAAAGCATGTTGTTGATTAAGCCATCAATTTGAAACTGGTTTAAATACTGAGAATTAAGCATTGTGGATAAAGCATTTTTGTAACATTTAAATACTGTGAAGCATAATATTCTTCATTAAACCAGTATTTGAAAAATGGTTTAAATATGGAAAAGCATATTTTGGATAAAGCATTTTTTTGAAAGATTTAAATACTATGAAGCATATTGTGGATTAAGCTACTATTTTTAAACAAATTTAAATAATTTTACGGGTGTTTTCAGGATATTCTGACTGTGAAAGAATTCACATGATTGGCCGAGCGGTTAAGTCAGGGGCGAGTTGATTGGCCGAGCGGTTAAGTCAGGGGCACCGTAACCTTCAGCTCTAATAACGGCTCTGGTTCGAACGGCTCGCTCGCCAATGGTTCCAGTGATGGAACAAGTCTTCTCGGATAAGGACTTTAAACCGTAGGCCCAGTGTACGCATTTGGCTTGTGTGCACTTTAAAGAACCCGGTACATCATTCGAGAAGAGTAGGGGGTTACCCCGGTGTACTGGTCCATTAAGTCCCCTGTTGTTAAATGGATATGCCACGTAGGACAGTGATTAAGTTCACTTATTGGCATATCCTTGGCCCTCATGCATAAAGAAATAAAATGAAACATAGACCTCAGTTAGATGTTGGTTACTCTGTATCAAGCACTTAAATGATCATCTTAACACATTCAAAATCATAATGGCAGGTGTTAAAACATAAAACAAATTAACTAATAAATCAATCTATCTGGTCCTTTACCCAACATTACTTTCACTAAATTAAAACTAACATGACATTAAAACATGAAATAAATATTGTCATGAGGAAAATACCACTTTATATTTCACTATAGAGAATTGTTTGAAGCCTAAAATAAAGTACAGTACTGAATATACAATACTCTATCCTGTTACTAACAATGCTATTCTTGTTATACACATTAGGGAAAACAGAGTTATAAATTACTTCTGTAATATACCTTAACTTGCTCTGTAACATTCATTGTCATAGCAACAGTCCAGTTTCAGTAGCACAGCCCTGCATACCTTACCAATTAGTGGGAAGGTCATTAACCTAAATGCAGTACACACTGTATAGGGTTCTATTGGGTGTACGGTAAGAATGGCTCCGGAAAAAATGGCCCAGGAAAAAATGGGCCCGGAAAAAATGGCCAAGGTAAAAATGGCCCCAAATGACAGGTAGGTAAAAATGGCCCCAATAATAAAATTCTGTATTAAAACTGATTTTTTTAAATCATTATATGCATTTTTTTAAACTGAAATAATTTAGTTTTTAAAAGAAATCTAACATCAAATAAATTGCCATTTACATTTTACTTTTTGCAGAAATTACATATTCAATGATAAAATATTCAAAGATAAAAAAAAAAGCCATGA
>NW_022727063.1:0-1197 GCF_011630105.1 Anneissia japonica
ATTTAACAAAAGCAATGGCTCAATTAACTCAACTAATGAAAAGCATAATTATAGGCTTACTACGTACCCATAATTTCTTTATAAACGTAGGTGAAGCGCCCTCATTTGAGACATGATGGTATCCATAGAAACATTATTTATGCTGTATTGCTTTTATTTTGAATTCATCCGCCTGAACTACTTTATATGTATATATTTTTAAATGAGTCAAGACCTTACATTACTGCGTATTGAACTGCAATAATCAATTTTATAGGGGCTTGTCTATATCTGAAAATATATATCTTGATTAAAATTTCTTGAATGATGTGCATGAGTTTGAAAATCCAGTATTGTTTACCCTACCAACAGCTTAGTGATATGGCTCATTCGGCCATCTTTTTTAGTTGAAAGAAGACGTATAGTAGAATTGTCATCATTGGCATTGGTGTTTATTTATCTTCTGATTTTGCAAGCAGTGTAGTTTATTTCGTTGTTCTACTTAGTTGAAAGTATTGTGTTTTAACTACCAATTAGTTCATAAAAAGAAGAGAAAATGACGACGGTATTACCGCAGAAGAGTGGAACTTACACGTTCGCTAGCCAACCGCGACCCGTTCAACAGAGAAAGAAATACAGAGAACCCACAGAAAACATTGGGTAAGGAGATAAGAATATTCTTTTATTTCATTTCGATTTCATAGCCATAGGCAATACCATACCTAGACGACCCTCTTTTCTTAGAGTAAGTGGATAGCCATTCATAATTTTTTAGTTAGCTAGGATAGGATTAGGAAGAGGAAAGCCCTAGCTAGGCTAGTAGTAGGGGCCTAGTGTGGTCCTGCCTAGCTAGCTAGGCTAGAGAGGGGTAGGTAGGCTTAGGCCTATAGGCCCCTGCCCAGTCTAAAGAGGCTACTAGGCATACATGGGGCCTAGCCTAGAGGGTAGGACAAGGAAGGGTAGAACAATACAATAATGTCAACAAACTTAATTCACTGACACTGTACAACACAATATAATACAAATTTGCATTATTTATTTATAATACTGTCTTGTTTTTAATTATATATTTTAATTAGCCCTAACCTAGCCTATAATAATTTTTTTATTTTTTATTTTATTTATTCAATCATCCAACAGGACCAAGAAGGTTCCACTTACAGGCGAAGATTGTAGTAAAATATTTCTATGTACAATATAAAAATATAAAATATTTAA
>NW_022727064.1:0-1131 GCF_011630105.1 Anneissia japonica
CACATTTATTATTGATATGATTAATAAATACTGTTTAAAAATAATCATTATAATTGATAGGAATAGGAGTAATAAATAATATAGTTCAACATCGTGAGCCATACCATTCCAACAAACAGTACGTCAAGCAAAAGTAGCAATTTGAGAGACGAGTTGAGATTTTTATTTAACACAAGCTTTTGTATATAGACAGTACACTTCCAAGCAGGTCTATGAAAAGTCTTATTTTATGTCCATAAATAGGAAGGACATTCACGCCTATATCCTGTCCAATTCCTTCCCTTTTTATCCTGGTGTGAGAAGGACAAGCAGACCTGCCAGCTGTCCAATTTCTTCCCTTTTTATCCTGGTGTGGGAAGGAAAAGCAGACCTGCAACCTGTCAAATTTCTTCCCTTTTTATCCTGGTGTGGGAAGGAAAAGCAGACCTGCAACCTGTCCAATTTCTTCCCTTTTTATCCTGGTGTGAGAAGGACAAGCAGACCTGCCAGCTGTCCAATTTCTTCCCTTTTTATACTGGAGTGGGAAGGACACGCAAACCTGCCACCTGTCTAATTATTTCCCTCTATAAACTGGATAACTTCATTGTCTTGTATTAATTTCCTTACAATGTAAATATATTCTAAATTAAATTATGTAAATATATCTTCTGTTTAAAAATCAAATGTAGTATTGTCTAATACTTTAAAAACTGGAAAGCTTATTTGTATTGTTTTCATTTCAATGAAATGTAAATATATAAAAAATTAATAATGTCAATATTAGCATTATTGTCTAATTATGTGCAATAAATTTTCTCCAAAGCAATTGCCAAATGGGCAAAATAAATTAGATTTGCTTTGAAAGATGTAATTTCAATTAGAAACCACACTATAGTGTCATGTCAACAATGAAACATAATCTATCCTGAGGGGAATCTTGAGATAATAAATAGTATGTAATATTAATTACATTACATTAACATTATGCCGCCACACCCACCTCCTCCCCACCATGGTTGGTGTAAATAAGTGTTAAACAATCGAGCTCTCCTTTCTCTCATTGCTGGATTGCCACTGATCTTATGGGTGAAATTTAGATGTTTTGGTTTGGCATTGATATTGATTGTGATATACTGTGCAATAAAATTACCA
>NW_022727065.1:0-374 GCF_011630105.1 Anneissia japonica
CTGAAATTTTACATGAACCAAGCACAGTATCTGATGCAGAGCTTCTTGATGATGTCGATTCTGAAACAGAGCTTCTTGATGATGACAATATGGATAATAGAGGAAGTGAATGTAAAGAGTCTGAGATTACATATTTTGACACTGAAATTGACTATGATGACCATCCATGGAGTTATGACAGTGATATTGAATGTCAAGATGATGATTAGAACATGCTAACCTTATAGCATAACATTACCAGTTACTAAATTGGTACATGTTTAAAGTACAGCTTTAAACATGTTATTACTTCAATGCACAATACCTCAGTTTAAGATTTTAAGTATTTATTGTTTTCTAACAAATGCAGGACCAAATGGAAGTATTTCCATAGA
>NW_022727065.1:448-660 GCF_011630105.1 Anneissia japonica
CTACCTACCAATGAAAAGGTGTCATTTAAAATAATACGTACAAATGATTCATTTAAATTGCATATATTTTCTGTCATTTCTTATCTAAACCATATTCATTGTTTACAAAGTTCATAAGCGTAAACCAATTTATTTCCAGACGCACGTCCTGTAAAGTTTGTCAACCACAGCTATGCGCTCCTTTGATGTTAACCGATTGTTGCTATTAACGA
>NW_022727066.1:0-979 GCF_011630105.1 Anneissia japonica
ATGTATGAGAATGATAAGGACAATGATAATGATGATGAAGTTATGATGAAGATGATGATGATGATGATGATAATGATAAAATAAAAAGATTAATAAACAAATGAACTATGATTTTTAAGGAACTCAATTGGTACCCATTTTAGGTGAAGCTACAGGGGTTAATAGGCAATGTAAATTGTTTGTTTTCAGTGGCATATTGTACACACATAGGGTAATATCAATATACATTGGGCTTTACCACCATGAAGTAACCAAAAAAAAAAAAAAAAAAAAAAATTCTGAGATCAAAAGTTACTTTACAACTGAATAATGTAGTGCCAAGCCACAAAACTGATTTCTGTGAAAAATAATAAAAAGATATTCCATGTTAAACTAATAAATTAAAGACTGAATGAATAGATTAACAATTTAGTACTTTGTCTCAAAAGAAAAAATGAAATGATGAATGTTTTTTCTTTCAGAGAAACAAGTTGCCTAAGACAGCTCAAAAGGCAATGTCCGATGTGATAGATTTAATAGCCAATGGGGAATTAAATATCACTTTCCTATTTGAAATTCCTAAACCCATCATAAAAAACTTTGCTCTAACAAAGTGAATTCATGGAAGCCTACAATATAGTTCTTCACTACTAAATATTTTTGGAAAAAAAAAAACAAGAAAATACATTCTTTTTTAGGATTTAGAGGTCTTATATACCGACCTGCTTTAATGTTGTTGAAATATCATAGATTTACAGTACAACATTGATAGATTTATAGTCCAACGGTAGTGCAACTGAGAAAGATGGCATATTGTCAAATATTTAACTGTTTCCCCCCCCCCCCACCTTTTTTTTATTCAAATTCTGCTCACAACATAGAATAGACAATAGCAAGCAAGGTGAACCTCAACATAATATAAAACATTACAATAAAAGTAAATGAAATAAATAACCAAATAAATAAATTATACACATTAATCACCATAAACAATTAACAA
>NW_022727067.1:0-538 GCF_011630105.1 Anneissia japonica
TTCCTCGGGATGGACGGGAATTCATTTGTAAAATTACGGGATTTTGTACGCAATAACTGGATCGGCGGGATTTGGTAAAATTGCGGGATTTTTTAAAGTCAGGATCGGCGTGATTTTTTACGCAATTTCTGGAACGTCAGGATTCTGTTTATAATTAGGCCTACTGGGGTTTTTTTTTACATAATATCGGAATTGGAGGACATTTGTTTGTACAATTTCTGTAGGTTCAATAACGATTATCACCAGAGGACCATCGTGGCTGGCTGAAACTAAACCGGAATTTACTGGTGATAATATTGACAACAATGAAGTGTCAATCGAAGTTCATGAAATCTGTAGACTTGATAGGCAAGGTGGTATATTACTTTACATTAAAAATGGTAATCTATTAAAGAAATGAATATGTTTGACGAAGATGGAAAGCAATATCGGTAGAAATAAACTCACCCCACTCAATAGCTCTGTAGGCAATGTTATAGACCACCCAAAGCAAAGGCTGAATATTCAACAAAACTTGACCTAACGTATCAAAATTTTA
>NW_022727068.1:0-1809 GCF_011630105.1 Anneissia japonica
TTTTTTTTTTTTAGTTTAGGCAGTTTAGTTGATGGTGGATAATAAATAGCAAACATGGAGGTTGTGTGTTTGATTTCCACACCGTACCAATTTTTTTTTCCTTTAAGGCAGTTTAGTTGATGGTGGATAATGAATGTATTGTAGTCGTTGATGACGTCGCGAAATAACAACAAACAACAACGTGTCATGTCCGAGCCTAGGCCCTCATGGAAGCTCACTGGCTCCTATGTAATTCATGTTGAGCCAACTGCAGACGAAAAGGTTACAATCTTTTCAGAGATAAGCTGGAAGAAAATTTTAGACAGTGCCCATCAATGGAAGGATTTTAATAGCGATCTTTGCGTGTATGCTGTAACCATGGCTGTAAATTGTGATTGTTACAGTGTGCACGCAAAGATCGTTCGCGGCGGATACCCTACGCGGAGGATACCCTATGCGGCGCTATTTACACAATCTTTTGTTACTTTTTCGCCAGAGACGTCATGGCAAAATCGTATATAATCGCCTATAACTTCATAAAAAATAGCCAAAGAACGATTTTAAGGTTTATTCTATTATTAATGGCTTATCAAAAATCCACTCTAGAACAAAACATCATTTTGCTAGTTCTCTTTTATAATCGACGAAAGCAATGTGGACGTGGTCGAGCTTCGATTTAAAGGTTTTGAAAGTGGTCCAGGGGGAGAGGCCCCCGAAAAATCTTGACAGTTTAGGGGTGTGGCATCCCGCCCTCCCCACTCCGTTGGTGCCACCCCTTTTTTATCATTATTACTTAGTCAAGATTTTTATCATATTACTTAATGAAAATTAACAATCATTCTTAACAATCATAGCAACATTGTAATACATTATAGTATAATTATAAATATATAATATTAATGATTACGGTATAATATTTATAATAATAATAATAATAATAATAATAATAATAATAATACGGCAATGATAACAATAATATACAAATATTGCAATAATAATAAAATAATAATAATAATTATTATTATTATTATTATCATAAAAAGGGTGGTAATAGATGTAATTCATGTAATTTTATGCAAAAAATGGTATCTGTTCTTAACAAATATTCGGCCTATACAATAATAATATAATACATATAAATATATATTATATAGTAACAATATTAAAGGTTCATTTTGTTAACAACGATTAAGATGATGATGATGATGATGATTACGATGACTTGTCGACTTCTTTTTTGTAAGATGGAGAATGTGTGAAAGGGAGATTCTTTCTGATGTCCATGTTTTCGTGGTGCATAGCAATGAATGTCATGTTATTCAAAACAACGGCGTTGCAGTAGAGGTGCCACCTGTGCCAAATCTATTTTGCAATCATGAGGAAGCTGACACAAGGATAATGCTACACAGTGTGTGTGTGTGTGCATCAGAGTCAAACAGTCGCATTGTTGTCAATAGCCCAGATACAGATTTGTTTTGAAATTTGGACATTCTATGCCTATTTACTGTAATAAGAATGAGAAAATTTACCTGACCGTTTTCAAGAGGGGGAAAACGTTGAATTTTGAAGAACTTAAAAGTTATTAAAAGACACCGCAGAAGTTAGGAAAACTCATTTCCCGCCATCTAGGAATCAAAATTTTTCCGGACCCCCTTTCATTTTGTGGGTTTGGAAACATTCGGACACCCCCCCCCCTCTAAAATTGAACCCAGATCCGCCCCTGTGTTTTGCTTTATTATCAATTGTCTCACAAAAGTCAGTGCCCGGGTATCACTATGTCACGTTAAGAAAGCTCGAACACAGCCTAGTTTATTTACAGGTATTTATTTA
>NW_022727069.1:0-598 GCF_011630105.1 Anneissia japonica
TGACGAGCATCGTGAAAATATGCCAAGAGGAAAGAACGTTAACCGGAACGATGAACGACATTCTCTGTATACCGAAAAGGGAAGTGTCGGAAGAGGAAACATGCGCTATATGTTACGATGCTCCCGTAGCCGTCTTCACGAAACCTTGCGGGCACATGATCTCGTGCGTTATGTGCGCATGTCGTTTGACGACATGTCCCATGTGCAGAACCCTGATCGTTGAACTTCTCGAAAAGGATAAACTCGACGAAGAGATTGTAATTTTCAAGTGTTAATAAAGAAAGAAAACAAAACAAAAATGTGTTTCTTTTTCTTTTTTCTTATTCTTTTTGTATCCGTGAGTTAAAAAAAAAAAGAGGCAATGAGAGTTACAGTTAGATCAGTAGTGATGGTGGTGATGTTGTATGTCAATAAGCCAATTATAAAACAAAAACAGTCACATTGCATCAGAGACTACTCGGAAGATAATGGGGTTTCATCCGAATTAGTATCCGCTACGAAGACCCATGATTGTAGTCTGTGCTTAAGAATTGGCAAAAAAAACGAAGAAACAAACATATATTGTGTCAATTCTTTGTTTATTGTGGAATCAAATAAT
>NW_022727070.1:0-817 GCF_011630105.1 Anneissia japonica
ATTTGCGTCAGCGTGATGATATTATCATCAAACCAGCTGATAAAGGCTCTGCCACTGTCGTAATTGACATTAAATTCTATAAAGAGGAGTCCTTAAGACAACTAAACAATCCTCTTCACTATCGGAAGCTCACAGAGGACCCCACTCCGGAAATTTCTAAGGAAGTGGAAAAAATCTGTATTAAAGATGGTTAAAAAAGTTTCCATCGATCCCAAAATTGGACCCCCATCTCATCCAGGTCGATCCGGCACCAGGACGTTTCTATGTCCTACCCAAAATCCACAAAGCAGGCCATCCTGGCAGACCCATTATTTCGGGCAACGGTACTGCTATAGAAAAAAAATCTCTGAATATGTGGATGATTTATTGAGACCAGGTTGTTGCTCTCCCCTCGTACATTCAGGACTCCACGGACTTTATCCGCAAAATTAACCAAATTTCAAATTTACCTAATAATACTGTTCTGGCTACACTTGATGTTTCGTCATTATATACTAATATCCCTCATGAAGAAGGTATTAATGCGTGCATTTCAAATTACAAGTAAATTCGGGCCAAAACCCCATCTAAATCACATCTCCGTGAACCTATCATGCTGATTCTGACCAATAATAACTTTGTTTTCGGCGACGGTCATTACCTTCAAATTCATTGCACAGCGATGGGCACCAAAATGGCTCCATCTTTTGCTAACTTATTTATGGGACAATTTGAGGCCAATTTCCTGTCCCTACAGCCCAAGAAACCAGATCTTTGGTTTCGTTACATTGATGATATTTTCATGGTGAAGATAGTTTGGACACGTTCCTATTGAACA
>NW_022727071.1:0-765 GCF_011630105.1 Anneissia japonica
AAACTACCCTTAAAAGGGTTTAAACGCTAAAACAGAAAATTGACAACATTGACACCACAAACATTGTTTTTTTTTTTATCACAACATTACTTAAGGTATAGAAAAACATTTATTTATTGTTCTAATCAAAGGAATCTATAAATAAATCAGCGGAAAAAATGGTAAATTTTACTATTATAATTTTTTTAAATGAAAAATGCCTGTTTTTCTGGCAACACTGCTCATACGTTTTTCAATTACCCACATTTTTTAAACTGGAATTCTCTAAGAGAGCATTTAAACTGCCTATTTATAAAAAAAATCAGTTCTAAAAAAGCACCACTTTGAGGTTTATGAGCAATTAAAGTTTGGAAGTTTTTCATAATTTGAAAAAAAAGAAAAACATCTCTTTTTAAAAACATGGTATCTCCCAAGTACGAAATCAAAAAAACATGTAAAAATATGCAACAGATACCCAACGTATTGACCTTACACACACACTCTTTATTTTTGATGAATAAACCATAAGGATATTAGAAATATTGTATCAAATTATTACTAATATTAACTTTTAAAAACAGCAAAAAATGACAAAAATACAAATTTACCAGTTGCCATGGAAATATACGCACAACGTGAATAAAACTTCATATTTGATTTCTCTTAACAAAGGTATAGCCATGTACAAAATTTGAAAGAAATCCATTTTTTGAGTCTGCCACTGCCACTGCCACTATTTTTGAAATTTCTTTGATTTTTACAGATAACGGCTCTTAAATGAGTTTC
>NW_022727072.1:0-1791 GCF_011630105.1 Anneissia japonica
CTGTTAGTAAATTGAATTTTACAACAACCCTTCACACGGCTACAGAAAGCTGTTTGTGGTTGCCAGAAATTACTGTGGTTCTTGAGAATCTACTTGAATTCAGAATCATCTCTCTTCTCTTAATTTAGTTTATACATCAAATGGCTGTGACAAACTTGATGTGCCAATCCTTTTTGTGGCTTTCTTTGATAAAAAAAAAAAAAAAAAAAAAAGGTTTGGGGAGGGGGAGAGAAAGTGTGAGACATTTTATTTTGATTTAAAAATACACATTTCTTTTATTACTGTGTACGTTGAGAGGAGCCTTAACAGCAATGGTGAATTTAACTGTAGCATCAGTTTAGTGTCTTTCAATTATTATTCAATTATAATTATTTCTTGTGTTTTTTGTTATTAAACTCAGTGTAAGAACAGTTCTGTATAATTACACATGCATAACTCAGTCAGCAGGAGACCAGTTAAAAACTTGTGGCGTTTATTAAAGCCATGTTCTCACGATCACTCCTATCCGATGCAAGTTAATGAGAAATCCAGTCAAGGCCGCATCAGATTTTATCGTATGTCTACACGAGAGTTATAGCGGATAGTTGTAGCGCTTATACACTGATATAAAAAAAAGTTATTTCTTTTGATCTCATGATGTTTCAATAAAAGATGACAAAACAGAAATTACATTAGGCGAGGGCCTGCCTGGGCTAGGCCTGCTTTGAATTGGTTAGGCACTATAAACAAATTTTTTTTTTTATTTTTTTTATTTGATATTATGAACCAACTAGGCCTAGTAGAATTGCCTCGAAAACGAGACTGTGGTCAAACTACAGATGTTATTGCAATCAACATGTGGCAAGTCAATTAACAGAAAGTTCTATGGGATGAGAGCCTTACCAATCCGGTCATTTGTCGGTGTTAGCTTGCGGGTTGAAGCGCTTGTTTTCTATCAGGTGACCCCGTTCATACAGTCAGTGTCAACCTCATAACAAGTGCTTGTTCAATAACTATGATATCACTGGTGTAACTTGCACTGTCGGAATAAGGTTTAAATGATTTTGTAAAATCCCTATAAACTCATTAGCTGATGTTAAACCTTCCAGCAGAGACACTAATTGTTATATTAAAAAAACTGACAAAAAATTAGAAATTAATATATATGAACAGGGAAACACTGTTCAATACATTCTAAAATAAAATTTGTAATACAGTATGCTATATCTAATTTAGAAAGGGTTACCATGCACCTGATGAAGCCAGTATAGATTATTGGTGAAAGCTTATGTAATAAATACCGGTATTTAAAATTCAGTTAATAGCTTCATCATGGTTACCATGCACCTGATGAAACCAGTATAGGTTATTGGTGAAAGCTTATGTAATAAATACTGGTATTTAAAATTCAGTTAATAGCTTCATCATGGTTACCATGCACCTGATGAAGCCAGTATAGATTATTGGTGAAAGCTTATGTAATAAATATTTAAAATTCAGTTAATAGCTCCCAGTGTTTGATTTTAAAGGTTGCATTCATTTTAGCTGCTGAATTGAAATGTGATGTCTGGAGTGCAAAAAACATCAGGATTCATTTCTTATCTTGCCGGGCAGTCAGACCAAAAAAAAATAAATAAATAAATAGGCCTAATGAAATGAAATGCGTGTTTATTGAGTTAAAGAGTTTATTGAGTCTAAGAGTTTATTGAGTCTGAGACTGGCATTTCCAGATATCCAGAGGTCCCTATTTTTAATTTATAATATGTCATTAAGGAGGGGGAACATCCTCCCCGGCACGGACCTACGGCACTG
>NW_022727073.1:0-523 GCF_011630105.1 Anneissia japonica
AACTGTACAGTGGGCATAATACATAATTATTCTGATATTCAACCATTTATATACTGTAAACAGTGGACCTACCTTATGCATGTTCTGTTAAGCATAAACTTGCTCCCAGTTGAACTGCTTGCATACAATATTTCCTGTAGAGAAAGAAGTGAGATTTAGTCACATTTCAATTATTGCATTCTTTCACAAGACTAATGAAGATAATAGACCCCTATAAAACTTCCCCTAACCCCAAACTCATCAACAAAATATTGGCCACACTAATATCCCTGCATAGTTCATATAGCTAGAACCATCAACAAAATTCATCTGAGTGATAGACAAAATGAGATCAATAATAATTAAATTTAAGTTAAATTATAAGCCGTAACATTTATAGAACTTAGGCAAAAAATGAAAAACTATGTTTTTCTGAGATGTAAATACACATTTAATAAAGTGAAGGATTGACATTAGGAGCAGCAATGAGACCATCATATTAGACGTACTGACCTAATAAATTGTCTAAAACTTTTCAATAAAA
>NW_022727074.1:0-679 GCF_011630105.1 Anneissia japonica
CTAAAATGAAATTTTTAATCACAAAATTTCAACCAATTACCTCAAAATATACTTTTTACTTTTATGGACATAAAAAAGTAAATTTGTTTTAGTTTAGACATCAGAAGAAAGTGAAAATTAGCATGTTTCTGGTAGTATTTTTTTTAAATTAAATTCGGGGAAAAGCTAGGGAACGTTAGGGTTAAGTTACGGGTTAGTTGGGTAAATTCTCGTTCAATATTTCAACACTATAACTCGTAAATAAATCATTTCCATTTTATGAAGCCAGCATACATTAATTTCTTACATGTAAAGTACATTGAATTTAGCGTAGACATCAACAGAAAACGATAATTCGTATTCCGTACTGTAGGCAAGAAAAATGCTTCAGGCGATCCGTAATCATTAATAATATAATTGTTGGTATTGGATATTTTTGTTGAATAAAAGTAAGGACTTTTATGCAATCATTAGTTAATGTAGTTCTTGGTTTAGATTTGTTTTTTATTAATACATCATGTAGTTTTTGTATGATTTAATGCAATAGTTTTTTAGGCTGTTTTAATTAATGCAGTAAGCAGTTTTATGCACTCATTAATGAATGTAATTGTTGGTTTTGGCTGGTTTTTTTAAGAGTTCAGTAAGCAGTTTTATGAAAATCTTCAACTAATGTAATTGTTGGTTTAAGGCTGTTTTTGAT
>NW_022727075.1:0-633 GCF_011630105.1 Anneissia japonica
CAAAATTACATGAAACGTGCTTTAAATTATCTGAAAAGTGATATTAATAATTTTAAAATTTTAACACACAAGTACGAATAGCTTATACGACGCGTGCCTGACGACGGTAATGGCACATGAATTGAAACCTTGCCAAGTTTAATTTAAAATCCCCTGTTGGTTGGTAATGCCACACGAACTTTGCCTTTACAGTAAACGAACTATCGGTCTGATAGTGTCGAAATACCGTCTGCCGCCCTCTATTTTCAATGTGTTTACATCTTTCAAAAAGAAAGATGAGAAGGCTCCAAAAAAGCCTTCTTTTTGACCATGATGACGTCACCAAAATAAGAAATAAATGGACACGTCCGAAAGAGAATTGATTTAGCTATAACATACTCACAGGTGGGAGACAAACAATCAAGATAAGCGAAAAAGTAATAACGTCATAAATAAAATTAAATCTTTTCGTAATTCAAATGGCAATATGATGACGTCAAAATGTCCGATCAGCCATTATGATCTATAAAATCGTATCTACAACTCATGTGATTTCAGAATATGTAATAATAATTGGGGGTCTCCTATAATCCTATGGAGCTATCACTGATTAAAAACATGCATGGTTTTATGCATGTATAAATGTTGACGCAC
>NW_022727076.1:0-693 GCF_011630105.1 Anneissia japonica
GCAAATCTCTTCAACTCACGTAAAACGTAACAGTCGAACCGGTGAAGTGTGGACAAAGAAATGCAAGAGCAACTTATGTTCGTTGGGGTCGAAGTGACTGCAACTCAAATACCTCGGACATCGTATACTCTGGTAAGTTACAACTTCATTTACATGATACAATTCTAGTACATCTATACCTCTAAGGCGCGTTTACCTGTTCACCAATTTTAAACATTACATGTAACCGGAATTCTGAAAATACAAATTATTTGGTATATATAAGACTATATATATCATTTAATATTATATATAGGCCTATATATATATATATCTATATATATACATATATATAAATAAATGCATACATATATATATATATTTATATATACACACATATATATATATACATATAGGCCTATAGGTAAGATTTTTTAGAGATGATAGTGGAATTATTTCAGGGCACCTAGCGGTCCATATTCTCACAATTCAATGGGGCTTAGGTGTTGTGGACTCACGCACCCCCTACCGCCAAATCCTGCATCCGCCTAAGCGCCATAATGGAGCAATCGTTAAGCTAGGTCCCCACATTGATTCAATTTATTATTGTTGAAAGCACGCTATATACACTGATGTCTTCTCATATCCTTAAATCATTCTACCTTCCATATTTAATACCAGGTTATGTTGGTGGAGGCTGGTATGACCATAAAG
>NW_022727077.1:0-576 GCF_011630105.1 Anneissia japonica
CTACTGTACATGGTAGATATTTTAACAGAATTAGTGTAAATGTATTGTAAACATTATTATTATTACAGTATTTCAGCATTGTTAAAATATTGATGCATATCACGTGAATAAAACTTCTGATCAATTTGCAAGTCTTGGTTTCCCTTTAATTGTTTGCATTGATTTATATAAGGACATATGATGTTATTCATCAATAGTGGTGATGACATTATTGTGTAAAGTTAAAATTAATACTGTATTAAATTAAGTGAATTAGTTGAGTGTGATCTGCTGTAACATCACTTAGCAGGGAAACATTTGAGTCTAAAAGTTTAACCAATATTAAGCTACTATCAGTATTTACCATTTACTGTAAATGATGTTTCACAGAATATCGCCGTACAACAATTATTACAAATTACAGTCAACCAATTGCATATCGATCGAATGAAAATACACTTTATTAACATTGTTTTACTATAGGAACATCATTTATATTGCTTTATACACCTGGATAGAGAGAGAGAAAGATATACAAGCCAAGATCTAGTGTCTTGTACAAGGACACATGCTGTGTACATTGCCTGGGTTCTTGGA
>NW_022727078.1:0-981 GCF_011630105.1 Anneissia japonica
ATGTTTTAAGGTGCCTCGCACTTTTGGTACAATACTGCAGCTACACTTCATCCTGCCTCGCATGAATTGCAGTTGACGTGGTCACCACGGTAGATGGCTTGCATGAATCGCATGCCACGCTGACTCGCAGTTTGTAAATACCCATTGTGAGGGCTTGGGCTGCACCGATTTACTTCAAATTTTTACCACTGACAATGTCCTCCTCTAATTTGGTGCTGATTGGAAGTACCTCTATATTATGCTGACTCAAGATGTTTCAATGTGTCAAGTAAACAAAAGTTTAAATGAGAAAGAAGAAAAAAAATAGTTGGAACTTGCCACGTGGCAGCGGATTATTTTCAGCCATAGTTGTCATGTTTTCTTTACAGTGTTGTATAGAAAATTTGATAAAAATATTCAGGATATAGATTGTTTTTCCTTCAAGCAAAACAATGAACAAATAAGAGCTTATTAAGCAAGTGAAAGGGAACTATTGAAATAGGTGTACTTTCAGACAGGCCTTGAACTGCCTACCTGAATCACAAGACCCGAGTAGGCAGCAATTGAAGAAAATGCACATTAACCATATTACAATTCTATATATAAATTCACATTAAAATATTTGTTTATTATAACTTATTTTTATACTGACATATCACACATTCAATTAAAAGGTAACTAGAAAAGAGATTTTCTTCTTATTAGCATCTTGCACTCTGCCAAGTTTGAAATTATTCAGACATACCAAATTTTAATTACTGTGATAACAAATGATTTGCCCAACAATGACAACAACAACATGAAAAAAAACATTCCTTGATGATTTCATGATTGGTGTCGGGATGTTGGGTCCCTGCCCAGTGGTGTGCGTTTCAATGCTTGGAGTACTGAAAAGTCCACTGATTATTATCTCAGATAAAAGAGCATGCTCTCTGAGCTGCCTACCTGAATCACAAGACCCGAGTAGGCAGCAATTGAAGAAAATGCACATTAACCATATTA
>NW_022727079.1:0-511 GCF_011630105.1 Anneissia japonica
GAATCTGTGGCGGGTTTTGCCTGTAGGATTGAAAACATCTACAGAAAGATAGTAAAATCGAATTCGCTGGCCAAGCCCCAAGATGGCGCGCTGCGCGAAGTCCTTTGGAAGGGCCTCACAAACCAACCCCTCAAATTAGCAGGCAGACACCACTTTGAGAGCTCTAAATCCTTTCCCGGACTGGTAAAAGAACTAAGGGTTCTTGAACAGGAATTGCCCGCTAATGCCAGCTTCGCAGCCGGTTCCCCTTCCCCTTCCCCTTCCACAGCCCCACTTACCGATTTGGGTCCAACCCTCAAAGATATAATTGGCCGCTTAGAAACTCTAGAAGTTAAGAAACAGGGGGCCTCAACCCAATTTAGAGGATCCCAAACCCCAACGCTTAATGTAGGCTCCCAACCACAGATCAGAGGTGGGTCACAACCCTCCAGGCATAATAATATCAGCTCCCAGGGAAGTAGGCCTAAGTGTTATAATTGTGGGCGGGAGGGCCACATATCCCGTGAATGCC
>NW_022727080.1:0-2884 GCF_011630105.1 Anneissia japonica
TTTTGTCATTCTGATCGGATTTTCTCTACTGTTCCGTTTTAATTTTAAATAGTTTTGCATTATGTAATGAATGTGTTGCTTTATCGGATCTGAATTCCCAACAAGCACAGTGTTTTAATTATAATTATAGCGCATCTTTAAAAACCTGTATAAAAAAAAACATACCCATTAAAACGTAATTATCTTGTCCATCTGTAATGTATAAATCACTTTAATCTATATCTATAATCCAACGCAATAAAGAATACAAAATAAAAGAAAATTTACCAGAATGTAACGATAAAAATTATAAATATTTGTGTTTTTTAATCCCTACGTGAATGGGGCGTCCTCTGACAGGGATAAAATAAATCTATTAATAATGATGATAATTGTGAACTTATATAGCACATAATGTATAATACCTCTATGTGCTTTACAGCAGGAAGTGGGATAAATCATTTTAAGTTTTACCTACTTTAAAAAAAAAAATGAATGAATATCAACTATATACACATTATTAACTTGATTTATTTTAAGTTATGAATAATTTGAAAAATGCAGTAATTTTTGTTTTCTTTGATCTACTTACTTGATAAATATTTCTTTTCTTGTCCTTATTAGCTTAGTTACCTTTCTTTTCCTTTTTTTATGTCTTTTTCCCCCTTTCATTTCTTTTCTTTCATTCTTACCGCCTGTCTGTCTTTTCCTTTACTTCCCTGTAATTTTTTTCTTTACTTTTCTTTTTTTTTTTTTATCTTTCTATTTCTTTTCATTGTTTTCCTTTCCTTTCTTTTTATTTCTAATACATTTTCCTTTTCTTGTCTTTTATTTTTCTTTTATTTTCTTTTTCATACTTCGTATTCTCTTTCTTTCTTTACAATTTCTTTTTCTTTTCCTTTTGCTTTTCCTTCTATATCTTTCAATTTCTTGGCTTTCAGCTGTATTCTGAATTTGTTGAAGTTTGTTGGTCTCTGATTTTGGTAAGCCGTATAGAAGACTACTGCAATATTCTAATCGAGAATAAATTAATGCGAAAGATTGTCTTATGGAACTTATTTTTCTTCTCGCTATTAGAGAGGTCTGGCAGACTGAGTCAACTTGTTCTGACTTATAAGCATGAACTGATAAATTAATGTAACTCCAAGAATCTTAACGTAACTCGATGCTTCAATAATAGAGTTTCTCGGATTAACATTTTCAATAGGTTTAGATTAGCAAAATGTGGATAATATATGCATAAATTGAGTTTTGTGGTTATTATTGGAAAAGATTTTTTCATGAGACTATAATTTGAATGGCCTGAATACCGTAGTTATCTGTTGCAATCCAGCATTGATTTTAGATGGTTGACAATCTACATAATATATTCGTCGCATGCCCCTCCGGTCCATCATTGGGGCCACTTGGATTTACATTACTTTTAGGCATTTAGGTCGAAATGCTGTATAAGTAGAGAGCTTTCGATTACACGACGACGGTAGGACATACAACGTAATGACGTCACTAAGAAGTCATCTGCGCATGCGAGACGGTTACGGATAAGCGAATCCGTTCTGGGGTTACGTCGTCGCACTAATCGAAAGCTCCCTATAATTGTCCACATGGTCGTATCGTGAAAGGAAAGGTACCGTATGAAGTTACTAAAAACAATGAGATAAAATAAAATTGTATTATTAATATAAAACTAGTTTATAAAAATATAATCAGTATGCTGGTAACTGAATTTTTAACGACGAATATTATAAATATGGCAATAATACTGTATACTATAATTTAAGTGAATTATACGGTATTGTTCTAAATGGAAATTTCTCGTAATTGATGGCGAACAAAAATAACGATGGACATGCGACAAGTATGCCTAAATACCTTAAAGCCTACCGTACAATAATTTGCTAGAGTACAAACGTATATAAAAAAAATTAAGACATGTTTTATTACACGCAATTGTAAATAACAACTGCGGAGATTTGTCGACATTTGAATAAAAATGGAAGCCTTAAATTTAATTGTTATTAATATCTTTTATTACATGTAAACGAAAATAGCAACTACGGAGATTTGTCGATATTTGAATAAAAATGGAAGCCTTTAAATTTAATTGTTATATATAAATATATCTTTTTATTACGTGTAAACGGAAATAGCAACTACGGGAATTTGTCGATGTTTGAATAAAAATGGAAGCCTTAAATTAAATTGTTTGCATTAAAATTTAATATACATATTTTCATCTTGTACAGTACTCTAGTGTTATAGCTTGCGAATAATCGTCTTCATAATGTCTCGTCATTATGCAAATTCCTATGGGAACCAAATATCAATAATGTTTTTAAACGCATATAATCATATCAAAAAGGTATCTGGTGATGAAGATTGATTAAAATGAACACGTTAAAGATACAATAAGGTATTATTAGGCGAAATCAAGGCACAAACGGGTGTCTCATGTCGAGTTATGTCATTAGCCTTAAAGCTTTAAATACTCTGGTTAAGAATATGAAAATTAACCATCAGATCTGGCTACTACCATAAACCAGACGTTGAATTGCGTTTTGATTTTGTAAAGATGTTTATTTTCTTATGTTGAACGTTACAGAAGAGGAACCTGTGAACGTGAGAAAACCATCTCCAACCGATATTCAAAACCGGGACCATTCTGTTGTCTGTACAAACTCCTTATCCAACTGGGAATTTCTTGGGAATTCTGATCCGAATGGAGTAAAAGAACTTTTCACATCCATTTGCACATGCGTGGGTGGAACAGTGCTAGTTTTCGATGCACGGCAAACAACAGAGATCAATACGATATATGGTATTACACATTTTAAACTACGAGACGGGATTTATGAAGTACTTTATAAAGACGACGGTACAACAAAGAAATAAAATGTATACCGTC
>NW_022727081.1:0-922 GCF_011630105.1 Anneissia japonica
CCTTCACTTATATAATAAAAATAAAAATGCAAATTAACAGCAGGAAATACGGTATTTAATTAAATGAAATGAACCGCACCAGATAGTTTATCAGCATAAATAAACCACATAAATCAGGATGATGAGCTTGATATGCAATAAATAAAAACTAACTAAACAAAGTTTACATGGTATATAAAAAACAATAGTCCAATTGTGGTAATAAAAATAAATAAATTAGTAATACACAATAATAATGTAATAAAAGATACTTTAAATATGAGTAAAAGTATGAGTTTAAAAAGAAAGAGTAAATATAATTATATCAGTCTAAGAATTACACTTAATCCTCGCCGATAGACCAAGAGAGCCCTTCGATGGCAAGCATTCTTCAATTAGGCAATCCTGCCATATAGACTCCTGTTATTTTTGCAAATAAATGGTATGTGAGACCAGCAAAAATTAATTAAATATGTATATCAAGAAATTAAAATCCGTATATAGGGTATAGATTGTTGCTCTTTAAATTTGAATATGAGCGAGCCCTATACAAATCTTATGTTATTAATTTGATTATTTTTATTTATAAATATTAAAATAGTATAGGTCAGTTGGCCGCAATATACAAATTGTGCTTTGCTGTAAATGTTATATATTGTAAGTGTTATAAGTGACATACAGGATCTGTGATATATTCAATTTGTGTAACGTACATTTTATTGTATTAAAAGTCTCCCCTCTGTTTAAATATTGTATTATGGCTGTACAGTATGTTACTTTTATGAACACACTAGTGTGTCCGCTGTTTTAAAAGCGTCGTTTCCAAAATAAAGTTATAGTAATTATAAAATTGCCATGCCATTGTTTGGAGTGACATTCACACTATTTGTACTTAAGTACCGGTACGAATCCTAATGGTTAAATTGCCTATTTAACTCTCCGT
>NW_022727082.1:0-515 GCF_011630105.1 Anneissia japonica
GTTTTCTGTGATTTTCTCAAAAGTCCTAAAAATGACTTAGGCAATTATGTTATTAGTGTGACGATGTAGCACTGTCCACCATCTTTATCCCACTCCAGCAGACTGTAAAGTAAGGCTGTGTGTGGAATATATTCTCCGTATAAAATTTTTGCCTGGAAATCCATCCTCGCATTTCAGAAAATAAGGGCTGATTTCCTTGCAGATTTTGCCAAAATTAGGCTTTGAACTAATCTTAATATATAAAAAAAAGTACTATGCAGTAATTACAACTTTGTGCATCTATTTTCCAAGCGACTTTCCGCGAGCTGGTTTTTGAGGTATCATCCATGCAATTCAAAAACTTTACAGTATGGATCCCACTGAATGTCCAGGTATACAAATGCCCTCAAACATGTAATCAAACCATTTCAATTAAATAAAAGTATTTTTCCTAATTCTTTTAAAGATATGACATTTTAAATTAATTTTATAAATCTTATAAAAAAATTGGCATTTCAGTATCAAAAGTAGGTTAT
>NW_022727083.1:0-342 GCF_011630105.1 Anneissia japonica
GATTCATAAAACGAAAATAAAAACAATAACACACTTTAATACTAATAAAAATAATTGTTAATAAACTTATGTTACAGTAATTTAAATGACAAATTGGCTGTTTTTTTCCAGATACAATGTAAATAAATAACAATAATAATAATAATAATAATAATATATAACATCATATCATATTTTAGTATTTATTTTGTTTGCTGTATTTGTTATGCAGCAGAAAGCGTAGGATTCATAACAAAACGAAAATAAAAACCGTCCGATAATATTAATTGATAGTTTAGTAATAATAGTATTAATTTTATTTGCTTTTAAGTAGCCTGTTGTTACTTATTAGAAATACAACAA
>NW_022727083.1:372-638 GCF_011630105.1 Anneissia japonica
GGCCTAGTTATATTAAATTTAGCGTTTCGAAACTCCATTGGCGCTCCATATATTTGTTGAAAACAAACCGCGACCGAAATGAAGCGCGACCGAAACGAAGCGCGACCGAAATGATCTGTATTCAACCCCCGGCCCCCCCCCCCCTCATTCTTTTTGGGATTTATCGATTCATGGAAAAAAAATCGTATGCAACTACTCATATTTTTTTTAATTTTTATGTATGTACACACACATAAGGCCTATTTATTGTAAAAACAATAGGAACA
>NW_022727084.1:0-1996 GCF_011630105.1 Anneissia japonica
TGTCATTATCCAAGAAGACTTGGCAATGTACCACCAGAACCATGACCGAGGAGGGTCTTGAAACAACGCCCATGTAGTAGTTAGATTTATATAATAGCCCTATATGCGGCATGGACTAAACTTCCTTATCCTGTAAGGGTCACAGAGTCCCAAATAGACTTGTTTCACCACTGGGGCGGATGCCGAGAAAAATTTGGGTAGTGCCATGTGACGTGCGTATAAATGCTTAACCACAGACACTAAAGGTACATGAAATTCAAACCAACGTTTGCTTGTTTTGATGTACCTTGGACCCATTTCTCTCCTTCCTTTTCCATGATGTGCTGCCCCTGCAGGGCCGGCGGAACGTTTTTCAAAGTGGGGGGGGGGGGCCCACTTATAAGATGAATGGGAATATGAATCATGCAGATCTGGAAAAACCTAGGGGATGGGGGTCAACATTTTTTCCAAAAAGGAAAGGGGATCCGGGGGTCCTCCCCCGGGAAAATTTTGATTTCTAGATGGCGGGAAATCAAAATTCAAGGTATTCCCCTCTCGAAAACAGTCAGGTAAACTTTCTCATTCTTATTACAGTGAATAGGCCTGTTATGTGTGTATACATACACATAAAAAATTAGTTGTTGTATAAGTATTCTTTTTTCAGTGAATTAATAAGCTCAAAAGAAAAGGAGCGGAAAAATTTTGAATCCTAGATGGCGGGAAATGAGTTTTTCAGACTTCTGAGGTGTCCTAATTACTTTTAAGTTCTTCAAATTTCAAGGTTTTCCCCTCTTGAAAACGGTCAGATAATTTTTTCCCATTGTTATTACAGGAAATAGACCTTATGTGTGTATACATAGGCCTACATAAAAATAAAAAAATAGTAGTTGCATACGTATTCTTTTTTTAATGAATCGATAAGCTTCAAAGAAAAGGGGGTCCTCCCCCGGGAAAAATTTTGATATCTAGAAGGCGGGAAATGAGTTTTCCCGACTTCTGAGGTGTCTTAATTACTTTTAAGTTCTTCAAAATTCAAGGTTTTCCCCTCTTGAAAACAGTCAGATAAATTTATCCCTGTTATTACAGTAGATAGGCCTTATGTGTGTATACATACATAACAAAATTAAGTAGTTGCATACGATTTTTTTTTCCATTAATCCATAAATCCCAAAAAGAAAGGGGGTACGGGGGTTCTCCCCCCCCCCCTGAATATTTTGATTCCTAGAAGGCGGGAAATGAGTTTTCCCGACTTCTGAGGTGTCTTTTAATTACTTTTAAGTTCTTTAAAATTGAAAACAGTCAGGTAAATGTATCCCTGTTATTACAGTAGATAGGCCTTATGTGTGTATACATACATAAAAAAATGAGTAGTTGCATACAATTTTTCCATGAATCCATAAATCCGAAAAAGAAAGGGGGGTCCGGGGGTTCACCCCTAGGAACATTTTGATTCTTAGAAGGCGGGAAATGAGTTTTCACTTTCTGAGGTGTCTTTTAATTACTTTTAAATTCTTTAAAATTCAAGGTTTTCCCCTCTTGAAAAACGGTCAGGTAAATGTATCGCATTGTTATTACAGTAGATAGACCTTATGTGTTTATACATACATAAAAAAAAAAATGAGTAGTTTTATACGATTTTTTACATGAACCCACAAATCCCAAAAAGAAAGGGGGGTCCGGGGGTTCTCCGCCGGGAAAATTTTGATTCTTAGAAGGCGGGAAATGAGTTTTCCCGACTTCTGAGGTGTTTTTTAATTACTTTTAAGTTCTTTAAAATTCAAGGGTTTTCCCTCTTAAAAACGGTCAGGTAAATTTATCCCTTTGTTATTACAGTAGATAGGCCTTATGTGTGTATACATTCATTAAAAAAATTGAGTAGTTGCATACGATTTTTTCCATGAATCCATAAATCCCATAAAGGAAGGGGGGTCCGGTGGTTTTCTCCCGTGAAAATTTTGATTCCTAGAAGGCGGGAAATGAGTTTTCCCGACTTCTGAGTCTTTTAATTACTTTTAAG
>NW_022727085.1:0-667 GCF_011630105.1 Anneissia japonica
AGTGGTAGTAGTTGTTGTACTTTGAGAAGGGTGTCAGAACTATTCATATCTGCAGAATAAGACATCTGTTCAAGCACAGTTTGGCATCTTCTCATATCTCTGCCTAAGTCCCACATTCCAGTACCATCATTAGGTCTAATTTGGGGTCGGTTCAAAACCTTCTTTAAATGGGCCCTTGCAATCAGATGTGGCTGTCCAAACTGTTCCTTCAGGATTAGCTTGGCCTGTGCGTACCCCAGCGACGCCTCGAGTAGCACACAATTTTCAATGCTACTCTTAGCTTTACCTGTACAGAACTGAATAAGATAGGTTAGTCGGGCCCTGTCATCAGTGGCCCTACGTGCAATATTAACATCAAATGCATTTGTAAAATTCCAGTATTCAAATGGATTACCATCAAATGAAATTATTTCTGGTTTAGGCATATTAACACTAAGCCCCAAGGTTTGCAACACTTGTGTCAAACCAGACTCTTTATCAACAGTATTAACATATTCATTTTTAGTATCATTTACAATTTCTTCCTGAGGCAATTCCACAGGGATTACATTAACATCATTTGTGTTACTAACATTTTGATACATAGGTCTATTAGACATATTTTCACCTGTTATTTGAGGTGGAAAAGCAATTTCATCATCGCTGTTAACACATACATCATCTATTT
>NW_022727086.1:0-521 GCF_011630105.1 Anneissia japonica
TATTATTATTATTGATATTATTATTAATGAAAAAATTTTCTATTGTTGGAGGGCCACAACCACCATCAAGTCAGGTTACTAATTGTCTTTTAACTTGAATAGCATTTGACGAATTAACTCAAAGTGTAACTATTGCAGTAGCACGTTAGATTTAACTTAGGCGAGTTAAAATGTGAGTTGTATACCATAAAACACGCAATAAATCATTAAAAAAAGAAGCTGCCTTTAATTTTTTATTTGTCTTTATGTTTTCTTTTAATATCTTATCCTAGTTATTAGATACTGCAAGCGAAGCATCACCCTCATCTTCCCAAAGTCTGAATACTCATTACTTGTTTTTTGAAGACTCGCCTTCTTCCCAAGACTCGCTTTCACAAGACTCATTACTAGACCTACCAACCACACCTGGTAGGCCTACCTGTGCAAGTTATAAAAGAAGCAAAGATTCAAAAAATCTCCAGCTGCTACATCTTTGGATGCCGTGTCAGCCCAGCCGGCCTTTTTCCATCTCGATAAAGAAC
>NW_022727087.1:0-517 GCF_011630105.1 Anneissia japonica
AAAATACAGACAAAATGAGTCAAAACAATTTATGTCATAAAAGTAAAAAAGCGCAAAAGAAAAAAAACTTTAAAGAATAACAAAATAATAATAATAATAAAAATAATAATAATCAATAAAATAATAATAGTATAATAACAACAACAACAATACAACATACAAATTCAATAGTAAGAAAGATTGGGGGAACACCATATAATATATACAATATAAAACCAGTGAACATTTAATTAAAACCTTAAAATACAGATAATAGGCTAAACAATTTATGTCATGAAAGTAAAAAAACGGGAAAGAAAAAAAAAAAAAAATATTAAATACGCAGTGGCTAGAGATACGGTACCGTATCAGAACTTCCAATTGCTAAAGATACGGTAAATTATATTACGTCATGATTAGCCAATAGAAAAATGACCGACACGATTTTGGCTTTTTTTGCCAAAGTCGACGTCGCGATTATGAGAAAAAGCGTGTGATGCAGTTACGATCAAATTTATGACATAAAACTTTAGGCCCA